>NW_008824373.1:4251270-4265158 GCF_000699105.1 Pygoscelis adeliae | reverse complement strand
AAAAAGTTAAAAGCCTTTGAGAAAGGTGAGGTATACCTGCCACAGCATAGCTGTTATGCAGTTTGAGACTCACCAAGATGTGCCAGGTACCAAGAACCTACCTTTTGTTCTCCAGAGAGGGGAGCCGGGAGAAATCCTGCATGCTGACGTCCAAAATATATATTTTTTGTATAAATTTTGATAAAAAAAGATACAAATGACATCTTTGTCATTCCTTGAAGCCAATTTTTCCTAAAGCTGCCTACAAGATTTATGAGCTGTTCATGTCTACTGGGGAAGTGAATTTAACTGCTAAATGTGGATTTGGCACCTATGTTCCAGGAAAACGGGTCTTGAATGTTAGATCTGCATCCCTTAAATGATACTTAGATAGAAGAGTCGGAGCAGGAGAGTTTTTAAGTGTCATACACTTTTTTTCCATCAACAGTAAACTTCTTATATCTTTCCAGAACAAATATTTGTAGGCTTTCAGATAATCAGCAAGATTTTACGCCTCTCTTTGGAAGGAGAAACTCATGAGGGTCTTAAAAGCTGTCTTAACAGCTAATAACCATGTGGCACAAGATTCCCTTCAGTTAATGGCCAATATACTGCCAGTTGCTGTAGCAGACTAGGCTCTGAGCAATGGCACATAGAGAAGATCTCTCCAGCCTTAGTCCTTCTGGAGTCTCGATTATTTGATTGTGCAGTCTTTCAGTAAGATCCTTTTCTGTGCTTTGAATCAAGAAGGGGCTTAAAACCTTTACAGCCTTTCATTGCTGAGAGGATCAGAGCCTTTAGCCTGGTGATGTAAAGCCCACTCTACCAAAGCATGTTATGTGAGTAGAATAAAGAAAAGAGAGACTTAAATGGTTGTTTTTTGTGAAACAGTTGCAAGATCCACTTTTCATGTGTTCAGGTGCGCTATTAAATGTGTATGCATTTGCTGGTGCAAGCTATAGGATGGTGGAACTAGGGGCTGTGTTTTCTTAAACTATGTTGAGGTATGTCAAAAGCCCTAGAATACCATCTTCTTCCTGCCTTCTCCCTTTGCCTTTTTGTGGACATATCCTTTGTCCTTTATCTGAGCATGTCTTAGTATCAATTCTAATTAATTAGTCTAAGCTGTGTCAGCTCTAGCTGCAGAATGAAAAAATTGTAAGTCATTCATTTGTGTGTTTCTGAATGAGTGGCTTGCATAGGCCAATATATTTTCATATTGGAGGGGTTCACGTTGAAGAACTGAAAGAGGGTATTTATAGAAAGTGCAGATATTCTAGGTTTGACCAACATCCAAGCATTATTTTCTGACCAAATAGTTCTGCATTATTGTGCTGTAGCCACAGAAATAATTTTATTGGGTACAAATGGTTATTGCTTTCTGTTTTATTGCTTTGTTTTAAGCAAAAAAGCTTAAAAAAGCTGGAGAAACTTTTGGGTAGGTAAGTACTGTTAGGAGCTACACCATTGGTAAAGTTTTACCCCACGTATTGAAAAGTGTGATGGAGATCCTGTCTGAGCTTATAAGCGAACTTTGATGCAGTGGGTAAGATGTCTGGTTTTTTAAGATGCATATATTTTGAAGTATAAATTAAAAAATTTAACATATATGTAAGACGCTGCAATCGGAGACTGTGATGATGGTAAAACACACACAGATCAAGTGTGAATCAGGATCTTTTTTGTGCTCAAACGGCACACAATGAATTTGTGTACTGTTTGTTGAATTGTTGCGGAGACTTATGATTTGGAAATCTCCAGTTTTTGGAGGTTTTCACTGTAGTGGGTGTTGATCTCGCCACATCTCTAAAGCTAGCATGTACCATGTTTGCCCTGGAAATGGGAGAGAAAGTACTTTTGTACTTTTGGTCCATCATAGCCTAAAAAGGTGATGAGGTATAAATTATATTTTGTTTTCTTCTTTGTATTCCTTTGTATTGTTTTTTCCAATAATCTTTGGTTTTACTGATGGATTTATAAGGAAGTGTGAAACAATAATGATTGCCATAATTTTTCATAAATGCAGAGTAAAAACAGTTGTTTGCGAGAAACCGTGTTACGAAATTAGTTTTCAAAGCAGATACTCAATTCTGCAGTATTCTTGGAATCACCATGAACACAGCGTAGCACAATACAGCACATCATATCACATACTCATTATGGTATCAAATTGTACTTTATGCTAGGATACACATAAATAAAAAGCGGATTTCTGACAGACTCCAGACTAACGGTGATTAATGGTTATTAGCCTGTAGGCTTGGAACCTGTTATCAACTTTAATCAAAAGCCAGAAAAAAAGTACATTATATCTTAATGTCATAGCAGTGACATTTCATTATATTTTTTCATTCTAGATATTATGAAGTTGCATAATTTCAGTAAAAAATAAAGAAAGATTATTGTTTTCTGATTAAGACGTTCATGTGATAAGAGATTTCATCTCAGGTGTGGAAAGATTGCAGCATCCTGTATGTTATGAAATACTCATTGAAGTCATCAGTTAGTGTAAAGGGACATTGGTGAGGCATTTATAGTTTCATTCACCATTATCTTTACTGCTCAGAAGTCACAAAATATTTTTTTTCCATTGAACAAAATTTGTGTTACTTTGTTTTTATCAGACATTATTATGCCACATTAATCGTAGAAATAAATTTAGCTAACTGTGCAGCCTTTGTTTGAGCTCTCTTCTCTAGAAAACTTACTAAATAAGCATGGGAAAAATCTGAGGGAAAAGACATTCATGAAATAGATATTTAGGTGGCTTACAGAGTGTGAAATAGCTGAAAGATTGCAAAATGGTTTGAAGCTGTCTTTCAGAATATTGAAAATTATTTGAAGTGAATTGATGGGCTTAGAAAAATAGGTATACGTTTAGGTATCTGCTATTAGAATGACAAACAAAACTGTGCTAAGCAGCTTTTAAGCTGAAGTATGGGTCTGAGCCAAACAAAAGTCAAGGTATTAACTTGGGATTATATCTATGTTAGCTCCTAGTTAGTTTGCTCTCTCTCAGATACCAAAATGCCAACAAACTAAATGTCAGTTAGGAGCAATCTTTGTTGATTATAATATATTAACTGGAGTTGTTACATATATTTTATGTATCTATTGCTGTCACATTGAAATGTCTGCGCAGATCCTCTGCATCAAGCTGAGGTGAGAGTTGCAGGCACCTGCAGAGACAAAAAGCCTGGGCTGTTTTTAGGGGGAAGGAGGAGCGAGGGGAGAAATCAAACTTGAGAGAAACTGGAGTATATGCAAACACTGTATTTTGGCATTGGAGTTGAAGTTAAATTTTTTGAAGAGTCGTAGATTGTGTTTGAAATCCAAACACTAAATCTGGAGCTGAGTAGGAAGTAACATTTTTCATTTTGCAGGAAGTTGGATTGTTTTCTTATTTCTTCTCTTCCAAAAACGAAGGGGGGAGGAGGGGAGGCGGAAGCTAGCTGCATAAACTGGTACGTTGGAAGTACAATCTGTTTGGATCTCGCGAAAAGCTTCATTTTCATTTTATGTCAAGCATTTTATTCTCATTTTTGGCGGTTTTGTTTTATGAATCCTTGTAAGACATTAAAATGAAACATTATGGTATTTTGAAATGGCCACAGGACTCTCTTCAGTTTAAGCTGGTTTGTGGGTTATTTTGTTTTTTATTATAATTTACACTGATTCATTTCAGCGAGTTATTGTTTTCCACTCTGCTTGAAAAGTCTTAGTCAATTTTAGTTACATAACTTGAATGCAGGTAATTATAGCTGTTAAAGAGAGCCCTGGTAAACTAAACATTAATTTTTAGATTTCAGTTTTCAAGTGCATTTTCTCTCAGTTTCTAAGATAAAGGAGATTGTTTTTGTTGAGCGTTTTTGTTACTTCCTAAAGTGAGTATTTATGTGTCTGTGTGTCTTGATCTTCCTTTAGAAAGGAAAACGGAGCATGATAGGAGACGGGATATTTCTTAATTTCTGAGTGTGAGATAAGTCATTACAAAAACACGTATAGTGGTGCTAGTTAGAAGGGCTGGTGATTATTCTGAAGCTGAGATGATTCAATCTGATAAAGGTAAAAAGGAGTTTTGCCTTGCAGATTTGACTCTGGCATAGAACAAAAATGCTCTCAAAGTATTACAGCAGGGAAGAGATTACTTTGTAAAAGAAGATCTGAATATGTTGAATTTTTTACCTAGTTGCATAGTCCAGCATGGATGGGAGAGGATATAAGGTAGAAGACAAACCACCGATTTTTAAAGCAGGCAGCAGAGGAGTAAATCTGAAATGAGTTCAAGGTGTGGGGAAACCGGGACATGGTATGTTTTTTCCATGTACTCTGCAAATATGCTACCATCTTAAAAACCAAATCCAGAGAAGAAAGAGGATGCCAATTCAGTGTTCTGATCAACGGCAGAGCAGACATTGTGAAGGGAAATATGTAAACATAGTGTTTACATATATATCACTGTTTAAATTAGCATGGGTAAAGAAACTTCTAATTTGAAAGCTTCCTGTCACTTTCATATGCTGATCTGCTTTTTCCTTTCTTGTTTAATATGTTGTCAAATGGAGAAGGCAGTGCAGTCCTATTTAATAGTTAATCAATGATTTATTCGAGAAGTTACTTTTAAGTAAAAGGATTTACTTTTCTTTGAAGTTAGAACATCTTTTCTTATTCCTTTGCAGTTTTCCCTTAACATTTCAAGTGCTATATGACCATCTGTGACTTTTTTTCTGTTTTTAATATAGCTCATCCAGTTGATTTTGAGTCACCTTACAGTACCAGACCTGTGTAGACTAGCGCAAACTTGTAAGCTACTGTATCAACATTGCTGTGATCCTCTACAGTACATTCATCTCAGTTTACAACCTTACTGGGCAAGGATTAATGACACATCTCTGGAATACCTACAGTCTCGCTGCACTCTCATCCAGTGGCTGAATTTATCTTGGACTGGAAACAGGGGAGCCATCTCTGTTTCTGGATTTAGCAGGTCAGTGCTAAATGTACAGAAGTATGTAAAAGTATGACAAGCTCTGTTTGCAGAGCTGCTGCACGGTAGTTAGTCACTAAGTATTTGAAACCTTATTAAAAGACAAGAAATGTCTTTGATTTACTATAAAGGGTGTGATTGTTATGATGTAGAAAAAAATAACTGAAAAAGAGCTGAAACAGTAAGAGAGAGGAGATATAGCAGCAAA
Organism: Pygoscelis adeliae; assembly: GCF_000699105.1. Classification (NCBI taxonomy): domain Eukaryota; kingdom Metazoa; phylum Chordata; class Aves; order Sphenisciformes; family Spheniscidae; genus Pygoscelis; species Pygoscelis adeliae. Next base: position 4,259,984 of record NW_008824373.1, on the reverse strand, counting down.
AGTCCGTTTCAATATGTCGAGTCTGCATGTGCCAAATTGCCTGTGACTGAAAGGCTTCTTCCATGGGGAGCAGTGTTTTGCTTTCTCCTGGGCTTCTAAAAGACTCCACTAGAACCAAGCTGTCAAAAGTCTGTCTCATGAAGAAAATGTTTGCGGTTGTTCTTTGTACAGATGAGTCATCAGTAGGACTGTATAAGAAAGGCTGCAGTAATAAACTGATTACAGTGCATGCTTACAAGGTATGGGCCCTAAGTAATCACTGGAGTGCAATGTAAATGCAAATATTTTCATAAAAATGATTTAAAACATTAGCCCTGTTGGGAAACAGGGGGTTTGCATGTGCATCTTCCACTGAGCTGAAAATATGACTGTGCTGTAGGTCATTAAAACAGCAAATTTGCAGGGATTCTTCTCTGTATAACAGCCATGTTCTCTGCTTTCTTAACATATCATTTCTTGCTTCTTTGCTCGTTTGCATTAGTTAAACAGCATCTATCAATGCATTTCATTTAAGCAAAAATTGCTGCTTCAACTAAGAGGTAATCAGCAGTGGCAGGTGAAAGCAGAGCTTGACTGATAAGAAACAGAAATGTTTAATATATCTAAAAAAAAATTGTCTTAACTCTCATTTGTTTTCCAAATAAAAAGGTTAAATCAAGTATTCAAACATTTTCTTTCCTTTGGTGCCTGGGTGCCTTCCCTGGGGAAGTAAAATAATTTGAAGGAATACTTTGTGAAGATGAGAATGTCGCTTCCTTTTTTCCTGACCTTCCAGTACAATCCAAGAGCCCTATGCTCTTTTGTGCTTGTTGGTAGAAAAAGGAGACAGATGTCAGCTAGTTGCTGAATGGGGTACAAACATTACTCCTAAATTTGGATTTCATATTAGACACGTTATGCAGAGGATAATTATGCAAGCTTAAATTGAGAATTCAACTCTGAAATGATGAAGTGCTTGCTTTCTGATGCTTAACTATTGAATCTGTCTTTTGAAAACTTAAAGTGTGTGCATCTTCATGGCAATTTATTTTAATTTTCTTTTTTTTTTTTTTTAAATGCAGTACTGCTAAAAATTTTTGTAGTCTTGAAAGCAATGAATGTCCAAATTCAGAGAATTATAAACTTTGCAGTTCTGGCATTTCTGACTTCCAGTTAGTTGAAAATGGCTTTATTGCTAATGACTTTTTTTTTTTACTTCAGTGCTGAACTAATAGCCACACTTACATGTAGTCAGCATTTCTAAAATAATAAATATTCGTTGTTTGACTATTAATAATAATCTGTGAATAAACATGGTCAATTTATAGTCATTACGGGTGATATTTATTTGTAACAACGGGGAAAAGTTGTTCTTGGACATTGATACAATCTTGAAGTTATACTTTTTCCTAGAAATACAGATTTCTTGGAAGAGATACATGCAGTCTGGGAATGGCAGTTCACTCATAAGTTTTTGAAACAAAGTTGTGAACTAAATAATTTTCAGGTGTGACTTCTGATCAGAATTTTTACTTCTGAATCAAAAGTTCTCCACCATAACTAGGTCTGGTTTTGAAGGTTTTCTTTTTCCTAATACAGAAATAATTTTGCAACTCTTTGTTCTGTAGAAGTGTCTTTTCTAGTAGAATTTCCAAACACAAATTTTCCTTTTGACAGTCTTCATCAGCAGGTTTGTCAAATTTGCTGGCCTCCAGGAAAGGAAAATTTGCTGCTTATATGCTGTGGAAGTATCTAGTAATACAGGAGACTTATTAGAACAACACTTGCTTTTCAAAAGCATTAACGTAACTTTCTTCAAAAAAGTAGCATCCTGGTAAGAGATATTGCTCCTCAAAGGAGAAATCTGTCAAGTAATGTTTTCGTTTTATTGCCCTGGCTGTCATTAAACCACCACCATGTGGATATTGCAGCATCCAGGACATGTAGTCATGAACCCCCACAATTTTTCCTTTTTGACTTCTAGATGTTCCTCACCTAGCCTGACTCTTGGGAGATACTATGCAGAACAGAGTTTCCAAAGAATGGAGGTACTTTGACTTCTCTAGGAATTCCTATTTCACACTTAAATTTTCTTTCCAGTTTACTCTTCAGAATAAGAGTCTCGCAGAGGAGGTTGTCAGTTGGCTGGGGAGAGTGCATTGCTGCTTTTATCAGTTACCTGCTGATGTGAACTGTTACTAAAAACTTAATCAAATTTTCAGACTGTAGTTGTCCTTTGCAGAAATTAAATACTTACATATTTCTGTCTGTCTCTATATGTAACAGCAGAAGACATGTACCACTACATTTATTAGTGTAAAGTCTTCTCTTGCTGCCTACTGCATGAATGTTTCTGAATCAGTTTGTTTTTTCTTTATCCTGCTCTCTTTGGCTCCCTCTCTGGTCTTGGTATTCTCTTTTTCTTTCTGCAATGGAAATTTTTAAATGAGGCAATGAGGTGTTCCTATAGAATACCAAGCTGCATCTTTTATTTTGGATTTAATTGGTGAAAAAGTCTTCTTCTAACTTGAGGTTAAGTTCAAACGAGTGTAAATTGCTTATTCCAATACTTCAAGTTTATAAATTTTGTGATAAGTTGCTGCATAAGCGACCATGAATGGCTGTCAAGCCAGCTAGTTGGAGGTGTAGAGTTGTAACAATTTGAAGGACTCCATTTATGCTGTTCTTCTAACTTGAGGTTAAGTTCAAACGAGTGTAAATTGCTTATTCCAATACTTCAAGTTTATAAATTTTGTGATAAGTTGCTGCATAAGCGACCATGAATGGCTGTCAAGCCAGCTAGTTGGAGGTGTAGAGAATTCTGCCTAGAGTTGTAACAATTTGAAGGACTCCGTTTATGCTGTTTTTAAAAGGCCAACCTATATTTGTCAATTCCAGGAGAAAAAACATTATTTGCTAAATGAAATTTGTAAATAACTTCACAAACACTACGAATTGCTGCAGTATAGAAACAAAATGCTAAAACCAAAATACTGTATCCTCATAGATAACAGCATTTCACTTTTACAGGGCCTGTTTTTTATTTTGTTTTCTTTATTTTTGCACTTTTCTCAGCATTTGGTGTTACAGTTGGCACTGTTGAATTCAAAACTGATAGAGTTAGGTTCATTCTTACAGCTATACAGTTTAGGTTATGATTTCTGCAAGTCAGAGCATGTTTAAATGCTACTCTTGCTCAAATTTCATTTTGGCAAATATCTTCCAGAAATGTTTTTATTTGTTTCTTACGACGATCTTAAGTGGCTTGTGTAAATTTGTGTGTTGCTTTAAAAGGCTCATGTAGACATGATTGTAAGAAATAATTGAAAATATATATATTTTCTTGCAAAAAATGTATTGAAGTAGAAAATTTTTAAAAAGAGTAATTTTAAGAAATGTGACTGAAGCAAATACTGTGTTATCATGAGAAAATAGAACGCTTCAGGCATATGAACATCCTGAGGCAAAGCTGAAGGTATTTTAACTTATTGATAACATCTACTCCTTAGGGCAAAAAATGACTATCATAAAGTTTTCATTTTGGCACATAATATAAATTAACTAAACTTTATCATCTAGATTGAACTAAAAGTATACGGAAAAGTGAAAGACACATTAAATGAGTATCTGAGCAGTCTCAAGTGTCTGGAATGCAAGTGATGGGGATAAACAAAGATGTCACCTCAAGCATTGCGTAAGCAGCACTGCATTTCTCTTGGCGTTAGAGGTATGGTGAATTTCTTCATGCCAGGGGAATATCAGTGTGAGAGGATAAGACCTATATAGAAAAAGTGAGGCAAGTTGACTGGAGGTATACTAAATATCGAGATGCTGAATAGATGCTCTGAGGTTTAAACAGCTCAAGGACGGTGACAGTTTAAAAATCGAGTTCTGCATGCAGATTTCTTTGTATCACTGATAATGTCATTAGATTGTTTAAACTCTTTTGCTTTAAATATCTGAGGTACTGGGATTTTTATTTACTTTAACATTTTATACTGTGAAAATGAATTAACAGTGTTTTATTTTCAGGTTAGTGATGCAGTGTTTGCATGTTGAGCACACCCAGGGATATTTCTTTAACAATTTTGTTGCTGTTAACATTTGAAGGCTTTAGTTGCTGTTTAATAGAGGTGTATTTTGACAATGTTTAACTTGGTGAGGCCTTGCTATGAACCAAACTAGCAGGAAGGTCAGCGAAATTACTGAAACATGCATCAAATACTCAGTCACAGAAAATAGGAATAATGTGTGACTTGGCAGGGATTCTCAATTTAAAAATCACATCTGTCTCTTTTTTTAATTTCCACAGTTTTTAGTAAAACTTAGGGTTGCTGTAACTGAGATTAAGTAATAATGTTTGTTTTGCATGTTTAATAGTTTAGTTTAATCTGTGTTGAGAAAAGCACAGATCAGGTACTTAATGGCCTCCTTACTTGCATGCAATGTTTTAAGATTTGCTGACAAAAAAAAAATTAATACATGCTAGAGTAGAAAAATAACGTTGTAACAATTAGAATGTCTTGGAGGGTGACTTCATTTTAAAAACAAAATTATGTTTCTCAGTCTCACTCTCACGCATGCATACTCAGATGCACCAAGTCAACTGGTATGTGTCCAAACCACTTTGTCCAGCGTGTCATCTCGCCATTCTGTGCTACCTCCGTCCTTTGTCTCCTCATCTGCATCTCCTGAGAAACTGCACATACATATGCTCAAGGATCTTGATGACCTGCTTATCTAACTTCCACTAACACAAACAGCTCTACCAGCCCTTGCGTTGCCATTTGTTCTTTCTTGTGCTTCTACACCTGTGTGTACCTATTCGTTCTCCAGTCATACCAATCTTAACACTTCTATTACAATTATCTGTACTACATGCTGCTGCTGTTGTGTAACACAGCAGTCCTGAAAGGAAAAATGTCATTGTGAGTATAAAAATATCGGGATGTGACTTTAAGAAATATGTTAAAATATAATTCCACAAGCCAAATGTCATTGTTTTAAATTACATAGGTAAATTTGTCATAGTTCCTTTAAGTCCTCAGATCTCTTCTGTAAGGCTGGTGTAGCATGTTATGATCCAGAGTCAATTAGGAACTTGGAATGTTTTATATTAACTGCAGTATCGGTGCAGAGACCATGATCCCAGAAGTTGGCGTCTGCTGATGAACAAAAGTATCAAAAGCCGCCGTGCAAATATGCAGTCACCACTAGAAAGGAAACTGGAGTGGAAGACAACTCACTGACTGAAAGGAGGAGGAATGTGCTTCAGTGTTTGGGGGGAGAAAATGGAAAAGTGCATGAAGTTTAAACTTGCATAGAACATCAGGGGTTGATTTTATTCAAATATGTAAACCTTCTGTGTAAAGTAAGTAAACTGCCTCCTTAATTATGAAGACTGCAGGGAAAACAGAAGATTTTAGAACAGTAGACAATAGAAGCTGTCAGGGATACAGGAATGGTACCTCTGGTATGGCCTTGGATTAAATGCAAGGCTGTAACTGCAGGGCAGGTTGGGATTATGAAGTCCTCTGCCAAGTCTATGCAAATAATAATATTGATAGAACTACAGTAAGAAAGAGAAGACCTCAGGATCTTAGAAGTGAAATGAGGAAGAATAATATCCAAGTGGTTGGTTTGGGGTTTGGGGTTTTTTTTTGACGTTATTCTTGTCTGGTGGCAGGCTCTGGAAAGCAGGAGACCTGAGTAGCCAGAGGGAGTCTGTAATTGACTTGAAGCAAACTGCAGCGGTTGTTTTAATGAAGTACTGGTTCTAGGAGGGCGATACCAAGGAGGGCTAGGCAAATGGGGCAATGTTATTTCTGTCAAGTAATGGAGGTAACGTCCCTGATCTGGATGCAAGCGTAAGGTAACACTACAAGGGGAAGTGCTAAAGAAAAAAAAAATCTATCCAACCCTATGTTGTTCATAAATGGAAGTTGCTTTCCCCCCGACCCCGGACACCAAATTCAGTGGGTTATATGTCAATGACTACAAAATGAGTACCTAAGATTTTCATTGAAAACAGATTTGGTAAAATCAGCATGATTGAAACCTGTTGGGATAATTGCACTAAAGGAATATAAAACTAGGTAGCTACTTGTGTTTAGGAAGGATGAGTAGATGAGAGAGAACTGGACTATGATCCCTGCTTGTTGTAGAGTTTTCAGTAAGTTTGAACCATGGGATGTCAAGTAAGTGAGGATCATTATGCTAACCATGAAGTATAAGTTTTGGATCAAGTGCAATTCCATTAGAAACCATTGGGGCAAATGTGATGTGTTCAGTACCCTCATAAGCATATGTCTAAAGGTATTCTGAGGATTTTGTTTGGGAGGTCTTATGCAGCCAGTTCTGACGTGTACCTTCATATTTTAATTTTGGATTTTCTTTGGCTCATCGGATATGCTTATGATACAGATGTGAATTACAAGATTGGAAGTTCTTAATAGACTAAGTGACCCCATGATCATGATGGGTTTAACATTAGCATGAGCAAATCGTGTCCTAACTGCTAATAGATATATTTGATGTTTCAGAAGGATTTCACTATGACTAACTTACTTCCCAAAAGCTGAAGCTGAAGGGGGGGAAAATGAGCAGAAGTTCTTGAAAGCAGGCAGAAGGTAATGGAAAGTGAGATTCCTTTTTTTATTAAAAAACAAAATTAAACAAACCCAAACCAAATGAAAAACAACCAACTCCCCCCCCCCAAAAAAAAAAAAAACCAACCCCAACCCAACAACCAAAAAACCCACTGAAATACTACAGTCTAGAATGAGGATGAACTTAGAGGGAAAGGCCCAATCCAGTGTCTAGCAAAAGAAATGTACATGTTCACATTATTCTAGGTTGTTTAGTCAGTCATGTTTCATAACAAACATGAAGGGATGAAGGGAAATCACCTCAGAAATTGTGTGTATAAAATATTGATAATAAAACTAAAGGGATGGATGACTGTGCAGAAAGGAGGAGAGACTAAAAACAGGAACCAGACAGTCCTCAGTGATTAAAGGAGAGGTATTGAAGAAATGTTGATTTGGGTAAAAAGTGCTTTTTTTTGGGTTTTTTGTTTTCAGATGAGCTAAGTCAGAGCCAGGCACCCAGTGTCTGTTAAGTCTCAGAAGTATGAAGGCAATGCCACATTTGTTCTGAAAGCATGAGAACCCGTGTTCTACGTTGCCATATGGCTTTGGAGATCCACATAGAAAGACATTAGCAAAAACCTCTGTCCTGAGCAGCCTGTTAAGTGCAAAGACTGGGGTGCCTTGATCATTCAGAGAACTCTGCAGTTCTGCCTAATGTTCTCTGCCCTGTGGTGGTTGGTGACTTCTCCAAATTCCTCCTCCTGTTTCTGTTCGTCTCTTTACTTCATGCCTGTCAGCTCATTCCTGTACCCTGCTGCATGTCCCTTATCCCCCTTGCCTTTCTGTTTAATGTCTCCTACATAACCTTTTCCAAAAAGGCAGCAAAGCCATGAAGTGCAATACTCGTTGCTATTGCTGTGTTTGCTCTGCCTGTGTGTTTCAAGTGTAATGAATTGAAATAAAACGTTATGAGGATAATAACTCCTCAAGCTGGTGAGCCTGGAGTTCTTCTCCAAGTCTCTAGGGGGTTAAATGAGTGTTTCCTTGACCTGGTAATGTTAACTTTTAATAGTCCTAGACAGAGAAAAGAGTTGATCTGGACCAACATTTATAATAGCCAAGCCCTGTTAAATTATATGGCAGTTAACCTAACATCCATTATTGTAATGGAGTAATTCATAAAATATTTATCCGTTAGCAAATTAAAAGCTAGAGGTATAATAAGTGACGATTGACAAGGTTTTGTGGAAAATATCACTATTCAAACAAACCTGGTAATTTGTTGATGAAAGAAGCTGTGTGAATGTATTGTTAAAGCACGCATTAAATAGAGGAATTGGCTAATTGGTAATCAGCAATGAATCCATATGTCTCTACTCTGATTTCCAGGGGATTTCCATCCTGCGTTTCTCCATGGCGGTGTTGAACTCTATTGCTAGCCTAAAATAGCAGCCTGATGTTTAAAAACCTGATGTTAATTGTTGTGGATTGTGTCATTTCGGCTGTGACACTCCCATAAGAAGGCTTTTACCGGTCTAGGTGAATTCACTGTATCCAGTATGAAAACAGCAAATAAGTGCTTGGTGTTTGATAAACTCTGATTTTACAAGCTAAAATAGATTCTAAAGAGAGACTATGGAGTTAGACAAGAATAGTGGAAGAGTAGATTTGAAGGCCGTACTTAGCAGAACCCCTGTGGCTCTGGGGCTTACGTCTCCCCCTTCATGTCTCAGACCCTCTCTTTGTTTCTGTTTGCATAGGCTCATAGAAATGTTGGACGTTAGGGACCTCTGAAGGTCGTTGACTCCAAGCTCCCACTTGAAGTGCCAGTGTCCCCAGTACTAGATCAGGTCAGTCAAGGTTTCAGGTGACTCTTGAAAACCTCCAGGGATGGAGATGCCACCCTGGAATCTCCTCTCCATATTGCATAGGAGCTGCGTAATCAAACTAAGGCCACGTAATGTGCAAGATGAAAGGAATAAGGAAAGGTGATGATGAATGGCAAGTATGACTTGAGTGAGTAATGAAAAAATAAGGAAAGGAGAAGGTTTGGAAACTTGGATCTTGAAAGACAGACTTCAAGTCCTGTGCTACTCTTGGTGTCATTGAGGAATGCCTCCCTGAATGTGTCTGCTTTTAAGACCA
>NW_008824373.1:4208166-4251202 GCF_000699105.1 Pygoscelis adeliae | reverse complement strand
GTAGCAATAGGAGTTTTTGTGCAAGCAGAAGCGTCGAGTCTCTCTGGCATTTCTATTGTATCAGTTAAACCCAAAAAGTAGTACTAACTTTGCGGTGAAAGTGTCAGAACCTAAAGCTGCTTTGTCTGCATGAAGGTTTTGGTAGGATAGAACTGGTAATAGAGAAGATCAAAATATTTATTATGAGAAACTAATTCATGCTCTCTCACAAGTAGCTCCATTATTCTAGGAAGTAACAAGGGGAACTCACTGCCGCCCATAGGTTAGGAACTTAGTTTTTTCTACTGGAGAAACTTAAAGTATAACAAAATCACTGCAAACGTGTGGGGTTTTTTTCCCTATTAAATATCAAACTTACAACCCTAGTGATTGATTCACAGTTTGAAGGTTATCTTTGCAATAAAAAGGGACATAAGCTTATGTGTTTTTAATTAAAGCTTGGATTAGATATAATAGAGCTTGAATTTCTCACACAAGATCTCTGACAGAAGGTGTAATTCATGCGGAGACCATCAAAGTTTCTAAATTTTGGATATTTTGTCTTCTAATATCTTAAATTTTTATAATTCCAATGAAAGTCGTGAAATAGTCCTTAGGAATCTCTGTGTTCTAGAACAGCTACAAAGTGTTGATTTTGACTTATTTGTTAATGAAAGGAATGAGATGTTTTTCTGAAAGTCTTAAAATACTTCTGAATATTTCATCCATTTAAAAGTATTTGTTTAACCTCATTTTTACACTTGCAGATTTTTCTGAAATAAAGAGAAATATGAAATTATTGGTGGAAACTTGCAGGCCATTGTCAAAATTGGCTTTGGGGACTGTTTAAAAGCATTGCAAACATTATCTGTGTTGTACTTTGCTCCATTGTCTCAGAGTAAATGGCAAGAAGGAAGCATGTTCCAACTTTCTAAACCGAAACAGAGTTTTCAAGACTAATGTTAATTTAATAAAAAGCCCTCTCTGTACCATTCTCACCCCCAATGATTCTTTTGCAATTCGTTTTCAAGGTAGAATTGCTTTTTCAGGCTGCTTTAGTGACATTAGCCTCCTTATGCCATGTATAGCATTATATAGCCTTCCGTGTTTCTGAAAATGTAGGTAGTCAAATATTCCTTTGTACAAAGCATTGTATAATATCTAGGTTATGTACAGTATCAAGTTAATGTTGATGAAACGGCCTTGACTCTCAGACTACCTTTGTTTTTTGAATATTGCTCTCTGACTCAAAACCTAATTAGTTTGGTCTCTTCTGGATTTGTACAATTTTGATTCAGCAGTAACTTCTTCAGAGTGGTTATGATTAATTTACTTTAACCTAATCCTTTTTTCTCTTAGTTAACGGAGGTGACATAAGAGCTGTGGTCTGTAGGCTTTTCATTGTTGAAAGGAACTGTTTCCTGGTTTACATGCTTAAGGTTTTGACAGTATTCAGACTCTCACCTGAAAGTACATTTATTTTTCACTTAAAATGTGTTTTTTACAGGTTCTTGAAAGTTTGTGGCTCTGAACTAGTACGTCTTGAGTTGTCTTGTGGCCATTTCCTCAATGAAACATGCTTGGAGGTCATTACTGAAATGTGTCCAAATCTTCAGGAATTAAATCTCTCATCATGTGATAAAATACCACCTCAGGCTTTCAACCACATAGCCAAAGTGGGCAGCCTAAAGCGTCTCATTCTCTACCGAACAAAAGTGGAGGTAGGAACAAATATTTTTAACCTTTGCAATAAATACTTTCAATCCTGGTAAAGCTGTATTTTTTTTTTTTCATTAATGAAGAAGTGAATTCGAATTTTGCATGTAAATTCAAAAGTAAATTAAGAAAATTCAAAGGTAGTTTCAAAAACCATAGGATTTTTTTTCTTATTTTCAAAATATCTTCTGGATTAAACAAAAATAAATAAAAAGCCTGCATATTTTAATTTGTGTGGAAGATTGCTTAGAACAGCTGGTGAAAAATCACCAATGTAGTGAAATCGCAAATGTGGAAGCTTTTCTCTTGTTTTGAAGTGTACTCCAGACAAACTGTATTTGGCAATAATACAGTAATTGGGAAATTATCCTGTTTAGTAACTTACTGTAACTATCAACATTATCTCCTTTAGAATGACTTACTAATTACTAGATCCCTCCTGTCTTTGTATATTAGCAGTATTTGAGACACAGAACACAAATTTTTTTAAAATACTTCTCATTCACAGTGTAAAAATTACTTCTTTATACAATTACTCAACTGCCCGATTCAGGGTTGTTATTTTTTGCTGCAACATACTTCCTATTTAAGATGGAATGCTTTTACATGCTACAGTTGAGAAGACTTGTAGTTTACTACATTTTACAAATGTTGTATCCTAGTAAATTCAGCAATTCAAATCGGAAGCAATTCCATTACTTCTCACTAGCTACATTACTCATGTATTACAACCTTGCTACTCTGTTTTACATGGAAGCTCTCATACTTTTGCTTCTCTTGTTGCAAAAGCTACTGCTTAGTAGAGCTCCAAAATGGGGGGAAAAACACGTCTCTGCAGTTTTTTCTAGCTTTTAGTTCTAGGTTAAACATTTTCAGAAGAGTTTGCTTGTGTGTGTTACTTCTGCTTATGCTTTTGGTACACAGAAGTGAGGTTATGACGCTGGATCGTGTGGGGTGTTAAGCTGTAGTGTAATGGAAGAACTGAAGCTGGGACAGTAGGTTCTGTCTACTAGATGTCCAAGGGGCATCTGAAGTTAAGTACCTTGTTTCATTTATAAGCAGTTCACACCTAACACCCATGCTGCAAAGTTAGTGGCATCTTCTTGTCCTTTTTTTGTTAAATCATATGTACGTTTGTGTCCAAGGTCTAGCTAGCTATCTGTAATGGTGATTTGGTAATGCAAGGTAGTTAGATTAAAGGGTAGTCTACCTGGAATGGTTGGCATTTGCTGTGGGGTATGCAGGCAGTCATCATGAAGCCGGTGCCCCTCAGTAACTTGTTACTCTGTGGTAGTTGCTCTGTGTATTGAAGCAATTGTTACTTTCTTCAAACTAAAAAATAAATTGGTGAGCCCTGCTTTTAAGAGCCTTTTGTATAGAGCTGAATCAGTGCCTTTGGCATATCTGTTCTGTTTCTAGATCACTAGTCTTTCTGTAAATCTTGGATAAATCTCCTTGCCTCATTTTGACTGTGGGCTCTAATTCACAAGGCTTTTTCAGATCCAAGAAAGATCATTGTATCAGAGGTAAAGATTGTATAATTTTTTTTTTCTACTGTTGAATGATCATAATCTTCTTGATTCTACTCAGGTAACTTCTAAAGTTTGAGACTTAGTGCTTGTAATAGTGCAGCAGCTGAGGTATACTCTGAAAATGATCAGTAACTGTCATTTCTCAGCTATCACTTTGCTGAACAGAGCTTGAAATTAGATTGAATGTAGGTGGTAGAGATTTCCTGACTTTGAAGTCCTTAAATTGTGAAGATTAATTTCTGCCTTTTATGTGTATGGACACGCATTGGCTTGTAGCTGACAAGAACGTTCATTCATAATCAAGCTTACTTAAGATTGTGCTTCTATTGTACACATAAGTATAAATAAAAGGCACTGTTCCTAACAAACCATGGAAGAGAAATTTCTAGAAATTTAAATAGGTAAATTGGAGAGGATGCTTTTGTGTTACTTGTTAACATGAAGCCACTTAACAACATATATTGTGTATCACAGGTGGAAAAGTAAAAGGGAAAGAATGAAGATGTAGCATAGGATTTGAATTAGAGGATTAGAGTTACAAAAGTCACAGATTTGTAGAAATAATATTACCTTTCTCAACGTTAGCTTCTCTTAATGCAAGTCTTTGGTTTTCTATACAAAATAGGCTGCCATTCCTTCTGTACTCTTCAGCTGGTACAGAGATGCTAGGTAGTAACTGGTGTCTAGATGCGAAAATACAGGATGGATTGATCAAGCATGCTCTGAAGTGATATAGACTTCTCTAAAACTTGTCAAAGAATTGTAATATAGTAGCGTTCTTGATTTTTGTGACATTTCTGCTACTACTGCATCTTCATTGTTGGAGCTTCTAAGGAGCAAACAATGGAACAATGCTAAAGTTGAATCAAGAGCTTGGCATTGTATTGTTGCCAACTGGACCTGCTCAGAGAAAAGAATCTGAGGCCGTGAATCCACTGAGGAAAACCGCTAACTGATTATTGTGAGATTATTAAGAGAAAGTAAGTAAGAAGGTGAGAAGAACAGAGCTGATGTGTGTGTTATGGTCCTTTGTAAAAGTTCTGTCTCAAAATCAAAAAAAGGAAGCCAAAAGAAAAATCTGTTCATTCCATTTAGCACACTGTTTTCCTAAATAAATCAGTGGTTTGCTTTTTCCTTAAAACCAAAGAACAAACAAAATAAAGCACCAAGTATCTTACTCTAAATTTTCTTCTTGCATCATATTCTAGAATGGCAAAGGTACAGGTCCTACCATAATTATCAGTGTTGTCATTTTTTGTGGCGGAAGGATGGCATCCCTGTTCATCCTGTGTCAACCGCCTTGATGTAAAAATGGGGTGATGCGCTTCTGATTTTACTGGAGATTTTGGGGTAATTGCCAAAATGTGAAGAGGGAGTGAATATGCAGAGAATAAGTAGGTAAAAAGTTGACCAAAATGAGTTCTCCAATGGGATATCATAGTTTTCTTTGTATCTTACTGCACACTTAGAGGCAGGCACTGGAATTGAAGTCTAGTAAAATTAGATCAGATGAGGAGGGACACTGCCTTTTGTGCTTGTAAACAGTCTGATGCATTTATTGTTATGGCTGATCAAGGTAAACACAAGTTGAATTATTTAAGCGAAGTGATTGTACTTTTAAAAACAGGCAACACTAAAGAGAACAAGGAAAGCAAAATAGGACTTAATGCTCTAATTGACTTTTAAAGGAGGGCCCCTCTCTGCATGTTATTTGTGATGCCAGTGAAAAAGGGGTCATTTTCCTACTCCACAGTTGTTAATCTCTGTTGAAAATGCAGTGTTGTGTTAGAGCACATCAGGGTAAATAGTACAACTTGTTCTTTTGGCTGTGAGTTTGGGCGTGTGAGTAAATAACATAGGCTATGGGATGAAAATTCTCCATCCTTGTCAGTATGTGATAAAGCTGTTTCTGTTTTTGCATGATGCTTTATAAAGTACAGTATTAACATTTTATTAAAAGAAGTGGTATTTTGATTAAATGAAAACAAACTCCCATGTACCTGTCCAGGTGTAGAATTTCCTTACTCAGACTACGTCTTGCAGTACTTTCCTTTTATTTTTTTGTTTTTTAATGCTAAAAAAAAAAAACCAGAGAAAAATTGCTTTTAACATTTAAGTTTAAAGTATTTGTTGTACTTTTTCTGTTTATATGATTACTATGACAGTAATGGATGAATTCTGAGAAAATACTCCAGTATTTTCTAGAGTATTGACTAGAAAATTGACTAGTGTTAATGATTTTTGTGTGTTAGGTACAGAAAAACAGATTTTGAGGAAAACGGAAACTTAATAAAATTGTCAGCATATTATGTAATCATCTGAGCAATTGCTATGAGAGTTTCTTGTTATTTTAGCTGTTTTCTTTGAGTAGGTTTTGTATTTAAAAATATTCCCATTGTCTCTGTAATTAAAGCTCCAATTTTTAAGTGTATGTTTTTAGTGAAACAGGCAATTCTGGTGTTCTGCTACTTATTGCACTGCATTGCTATTTTGGAGGATAGCTGTACCATCTGGAGGAGTTTATGGTCTTTTGGTCCTAACCCTGCTGATTCTTAAGGCCATATATAATGTTATTTCCTTGACTTACTGAGTGCAAGTTTCTGTGTACAAAATCGGTTTCAAACGTCTGAATTGAAGCTTCCAACACCCTTGAATTATTCCAACCTCTCTGTTACAAGAAGGAAAGTCCAGTGACTCTCAGTAACTTGTTCCAGGCTGAACAAGAAGGAAAAAAAAAAAAAATTTACATGTCCTGCATTGCTATACTCCTCCCCACTAAATGCAGCTCATTTTTCCAGTGCTTTAAGTTCATTATTAAAGGTTTCATTCTTAAAGGTTTTTCGATTATGTATATGCTTGAAATAATTTGTAACTTGCTTTGAGAAACTACTCTCAACATTTCATAAATGTAATTTCTGCTAGCTCAAGACCACTATTATACTTTTGGGATTTTTGTGCTGGTGGTTTTGGTATTTACTGATACATGACTCCATAATATTTATTCATTGGGAGTGTATTCACAGCATAATTTAAGCACTTGCTGGCATTGATACATTTGAAGAATACAATGAACAATAGAGGTATTATTGTATACAGTAATTGGCAATGCACATATTTATGGTTTGAGTATTAATATTATCTTGATTTAATGCTTATCATGAAGTATTCCATCTATATAAATAATGCAGCCAAAATTGTATTTTAAAGAAACCAAAGCCACAATTACAGTATGAGAACTTGACAGTCTCCTTATTGTTGGGTGTAAATTTTAATGTAAGATTATATATTTCATGTTGCATGATATTCTGAATTCTTTATAATGTGTGAAGAGAAAGTTTTTGAAGTTTGTGTTGCAATTATAATTGAAATACAAAATGAACTAAATTTAAATCAAATTACAACGGACAAAGGACTTTGTTTTGCACACATTTTAAAGCAAGTGTTGTATTTATAGATTTTATCTCTGATGCCTTTGACCAAGAGCAAATTCGGAACTTGGGCAGTTGTAAGAGAGGACACTGAAAATTTTAGATGCCAAGAAGAGGCATAAGAATCTTAGCAGTAAATGTAACAGCTCTTATTTTCTTATGCCATGAAAGAGTTAATGCTGCCATAAAATTGTTCTACAGCGTTTTCAGAAATAACCTATTATGGGTCATGCTATACTTCTGAGAGCTATTGTTTGAGGTTTTTCAGCTTGGACAAAATTTCATTGGCTTGGGTACAAATCTTTAGGATTAAGACTTGCAAGCAAATAGTGGGGAAAAAAGTGAAAGCCTCTAGCTGGTGGCAAATAGTCATGCAATACAGGGACTTGGTGGTGCCTTCTGATCCTGTGTCAGGCTCACAGGGCTGAATTTGGTCATTTAAGCCTGTAATGTGAAGAGTGAGGGGGAAGAATGAAGGTATAAAACAGATTTGCAGACATAAGGGAGGGCATAATTTGACCAAATGAAGCAAAACCAAAATACAGTAATTGAATTAACTACAGAGACTATTACTTTAATTGAATTAATTCAGTAATTGCCGTATTGCTTGTCCCAGTCCCTGCTGTGTCCCTGGCACTGCCAAGTAGCTGTAGAGAACAAAAAGGTGCCCCTGTACATCCTGAATCCCAGCTTGCAAATTACAGTGTGCCTATTTGTGAGAAGACAAGTGTTTTGACTTTTGAAAGGCTACATCTGCACTCAATAGTAAGGTTTGTTCCACCTTCATTTCCATGTACTTTCGTTCTTCTCTTACCTGCTGCTCATACAGTGTTTGTATTGCATCTATTTTTAAATCTGTGTCATGAAGGTTTGGAGGCAAAAGTTTTATCGCTGTCCATTGGAGGAGGGGTGGAGGGAAGGAGGGCGGGAGCTGATTTTTAACAAATATATTCCAATTCTCACCCTTTTCATCATGTTTCTTTCCATGTTGTATCTTCCAAGGTGATAGCTGATGGATGCTTGAGGGAGAACAGACTTCCTGTCCTAATGCCAGCTTATACTGTAAAGGAAAATGGCTTTGCTGCCATATTTATTTTGCATTTATAAATGAAAATTGTCTGCATTAATGTCTCTATCCAGAAGGCGTCACTTAAATCCACTTGTGATTGTGGTAATAAAGGGCAGGGTAGGGGGTTATCCCCTTCTGCAAACGTCAGTTGAGAAGGTGTGAAAGGGACTGGCTCCTACATCTGTTGACAGCTTTTTCTGCCTGGTTGGAGGGGCCAGCTGAGCTGGAGCCAGGTGGGCTGGGCTAAGCAGTCTCCAGAAGTCCCTTCCAACACTCAGCTCTTCTGTGATTCTGTGACTTGGTGCTGATGGCACTAATTGAGGACTTAACCCATGAGCTTTGTTCTCCTGCTCTGTGACCAGCAAAATGGCCGGTTGTGAGATGCACTGTTTCTGTATGCCACACTTTCCCCATCAGTAAAATTTGTTTAACAGCAACTTTATCATTTTATAGCTGTGGAATGAGGATAGATATACAGAAGACTTCGAGATTCTCTGATACATGTGGTACTACATAGGGTACTCTACATAGGGGTGTGTATAAGGACTTGAAATACTGTGCCTTGATAACATGTTTTTCTAAGTTGCAGGAAGTTGTTAGTTACAAAGCTCCTCTGGAAAAATTGAGAAAAGGATTGCTAAAGAAAGCTTGTTTAAGAGGTATAAGCATTTCTGTGAACTAAAAGATTGGAGACTTTCAGTGGTTATCTCTGTCTGGGACTGCATGGGTATCTTGTTCTTCCTAAAGGCCACAAAAACTACCTTGTAAAGGATGACGTGACCTGTTCTATTTGCTTCTTCATGAAATGGCACCAGTTAGCTCAGGGAACTGAAGGACTTAAGCGTAAAAGAAATTTGGCCACCGTTTAGTTCTAATTTGGCATGTGATTCCCCGCCATTTTCTGTAACTGATATTTTCTGTAACATTTCATTTAACTGAAAACTAATACACAGAGAAGTGAAAATAGATGAAATCAAAAAAAGGTGAACAACTTGAATAGCTTTGTAGACCTCTAGATCCACTTTTAGTTTCCAGAAACAGTATATTGTATTTCGTGTGTTATCAAATGTTCCTGTACTATCCCAAGACGTGTTCTTTCTGTCAAAAATAAGATACTGAGGATAAGTATTTATCCTTAGAACTCAAAATCTTAGAAGTAGTCTGGAAATGAGTGCTTTCTGGGAAGCTAACAGGTATGGAAACTTCTCCTGAAAACTAAAGCTAGCACTGTATAAGTATCTAAAATTCATTTTGTGTTCTTTTTTAACTGGTTAAACCAATGACTCTCGTGTTTGTAAACACACATATCTTCTCATCTCTCTAAACCTCTCAAATTCCTTTGTATCTTTAACATAGTTGTTTCAAAGTATCGTAGTACCAACAAGCACATAACTGAAATTATCTTGATGCCTTAAAATACTGTTGGGGGTGGGGGGGATGGTGGGGATGGACAAGAAAGATCAGAAGCATATTTTACAGTTTCTTTGCTGGAGTAGATTTAGATAAGAATGGTATTTCACCATTACTATACCTTTTGTTTTTGCATTATTAATGTATTACATTCTTTTTTCTGTGAGAAGAATTGCTTTTTGGGACTATTGTAGGTTGATTGTAGGTTGGTTTTTAGATGCCGAGGTACAATACCTTGAAATTCATGAAGTAGATTTTTTTTTTTACCTTTTTATAGGCAATATTGATTTGCCCTGTTGTACCTTTCAAAATAGAACGGTTTAGTAGAAGTTTACAGAATTCTGGCTTTGCATCTGATGTGTTTTTTAATTACTGTATTAGAATAGCAGATGCCAAGTAATTTCTGACATAGTTCTTTCACAGACCATGCCAAAAAAACCCCCACACCCAAACAGTTGATTTTTGGCTTTCTTCTTGTGCTATATGATGCCAAAGGGATGGGGGGGAAAAAGTATTCTGAATTTACATAGATTTTGAATTACTTTTGACAATCTTAAGATTACCTTTTACATTTGCATGAGGTGTTTGTAATTACAAATATTTATAGCAACAGTGGCACTCAGATTGAAATACAATTGTCTGCTTTCATCTGAGATTTTTCTTGGTTGGTTGGTTGGGTTTTTTTACCACAGGTAGTTCTAGTATGGTAGAATTTTTTTTTTTGTGCGGTACCTATGAAATAGAACTTCACTGGCTTAAGATAAAGACTGTGATAAATTATAATTGTATATTTTCAAATAGTTGATGGAAAACATTAATAACAATGTTTCTGCAGTATTTTTGCTACTAGAAGCCAAAATTGGAGGGAGGAACTTTGTTGCTGAGCTGTGGGGTTTTTTTGGGGGGTGTGGGGGGGAGAGAATTGGTAGTTGTTTTTTTATTTTTCGAGGAGTCTTACTAGAACTTCCTTTTATCCAGTTTTACATATGGAAATAAATTGCCATTCCAAAGATACCTTAGTCACATATAGTAATAACTGTAGTCTTAAAAAAATGAATCCAGTGATGTGCTGCCATAAAGATTCCTTGTCTCCTCTTTACACAGGAGCACATAGCAGTTCCTATTCACTAAGGTATTTCTGGAAGACCTAAACCAGAATTAGCATTTAGTTAAGTGTCTCAATTATTTTGCCTGAAATTAGAAGTAATTTGGTTCATTTTCTGAAATATTTTGGCAAAAGTTGTATATGTCAGTTTGTAAACAGAGGGGAAGCTGCCGTACGGAAGAGGACAGTTGGGGATGTTTCCTGTGGTTGGCCTTTTGAGGAGGGGCTCTCCCTCCAAAGGCTCGGCAGCAGACCGCAGCAGCCTTTCTCTGTCTGAAGGGTTCACGTTGAGAGATCTGGGGCTCGGCAGGAAAACAACTCCTGCCGGCCGTTGCGTGAGAGTGCCTGCCTCGAGGGAGGTGAGCGGGATTCAGGAAAGCTTGCTTTCTGGGTGCTGGGGCCGTGCCTGGGGCATTGCCTTACAGCAGTGCTCTGCTATCTGCCGCTTCTCTGGCCATTGCTTGAGCTCTGCTGCCTGTCACCGGGTATTTTGCTCTGCTAGCCGTCATGATTACCCTGTTTTTTCCATCCTTCACCTTTGATTGGTTTGTCTGACTTTGAGGACTCTGAGGAGGATAGTGATAACGATGGAGATGTAACTGCCCCGAAAGAGGCAGTGAGGGTGTTCCCCTTAGGAGGTTTCTGTCGGGTGTTCAGTCTTGCAGATGAAGCAGCTGAATTTGGTTGGTGGTAAGCAATATTTCTTGTACTAATTCAGAGTGGGTGCATGTATGTATGTAGGGACTTACTGCACACCATTGAAATACCCAGAGACCGCATGTGACGTGGATGATGCTTTAAAGCCAGCTTAAGAGCCATCACATCTCTCAGGTGATGATCACATCGTATGTGTGACCTGTCTGTATTAAATGTTTTCTTAATGTCTTCTTTCCTGTCCCCTCTGTTTTCTTAATTCTTAAGGGGGGAAAACTACTTTGCTGCCCACGGAATCACTAACCATTGCGCTCTTCAGAAACAGATCCTTGATGAAAAGCGGGATACAGCTGTTGTTAAGTAGGATGGGTCTTACCAAAGGAGGTTTGAACTGTTGGTGTGAAATTGGGAAGGGATAAACTTGTAGCTGCTAGTCTGCCCTTCCAAAAAGTTTGGCCTTGATTCCAGTAGTCAGGTCGTTCTGTAAAAACTTCCAGATACCCTTTTGATTCAGATTACTTGATCCCAATAAATAACCTGTGTGAGATGATTATCTCGATGTCAAGTGGTAAGTACCATATGTGTGATTTCTCTTCTTGATTTGCCAAGAGCTTGTTTGTAGTTTTCTTAAAGCAAGTGGTAGTTTCCTTCCTCTCTGCTTTCCCATCGACTTGACAGTCAGCTTTTTGTTTCACCATGGGGTTCTCCATGTGTGTATGTTCAGCATTAAGAAGTTTGGTTTTACTTGTGATAACTTGGCAGATCTTTATTATTATTTTAAGGAAGGCGTTCTTAACCTGTTTGGCATGTTAACTTGCTAATTTCTGTATCATCTTTACTTTGTAACTACATCCAGAAAGATGTGATTCAGACTTCTTACGTCTTTTGTATGTGTGGTATGTCTCACTTGGTTCTCCAACAGGAGAATTCTAGTCTGTGGTGTGCTGGAGGCCTTGCGTTACCTATAAGGAGAATTCCCAAAGTCATTTTACACACAGTAATGTGTATGCAGTAATACTTGGGTGCAGGACAAGGCAGTTGCACAGGAAGGGGATTTGTATCTGCAGTGGTAGAAGTAGCACGCATGACGTGTGTGCTGAAGTTTGAGATGTTTTGGTCTAATCTGTTCCCACAGTTGTGCGTTTGTATGGCTGAGTCAGCTGGTCCCACCTCCCTTGCTGTAAATTTAAAGCTTTTGGGAACAAAAGAGAAGTTCCTGCCCAGATCGTGAACAGAGGAACCTTTCTGTGCGGTTCTGAGAATATTTTGATTTCTCTGCTGAGGGATCTGCTTCTGAGAATATGGATGCGATTGATGGGCTGAGAGAGACATGGAAGATTTCATTGGCCTGACCCTAGTCTGTAGTTCTCCAGTTCTCCTTTCTGTCTGCTTCTCAGGTTCCAGGAAGAATTTTAAGGAATTCATTCAAAAGTCATTGACTATGACTTTTATTAGGAAGACAGAATACTTGGAGTACCCTGCAGAGTTACCTCCTCATTACCACATTTAATGCTCCTCATTCAGGCAAGGTTGAATTTTCTGTCTTGGATTTTCACTCAGATTATTAGTTGCTACTAAATGGAATAATATTGTCAGGTGTTCTGTCAGATAAATAAGCTCCCAAAACATAACTACATAGTATCAAATGTATACTGATTGTTTGATGTCCTATAGTGTTTGCCTAATTGCTGTATCAACTTTTAGCTAAATGTGTTGAGAAATGTAAACTTGGTTTGTATGCAAACAGCATGTGGTAGCTGTTGATTGAGTACTGAATATTCAGGGTTCCACAATTCTTTACTGGCCGGCTGATCAAATCTTTTGATGCTTTTCCTATTTGTCTTATGAAAAGGTGATTATTTGTGGAATAAGCTTGTCTAAATATGTTATCCAGTGCAATTGGTTAATATAGTCCTAAAGACCCTGATTCTAACCTAAAAGTAAATATTTTTTACAATATTTTAACATAGATCTGTAGAGTAAGATGAAAATGCTACCTAGAAACATGAGTAAATGCTGTGATAGAACCTGTTATTAAATATAACAACCTCATAAATTTATATGCAAAGGCAACTCACCTCAAAGACTCTTCAGGATGCATTTTTTTGATGGAGAGATAAGTAACTGAAATATGAAAAAGAAATTGTAGTCTTTAGGAACGTTGTTATATTAATTCTTTGTTATTGTGGAAAAATGCAATATTCTTGTTGTGGTGAGCTTGCAAATGTAGGCGTTATCTGATACCTGCCTGCAACTAACGCTATATAAGTATTTGAACGTAAGTGGAGACAACGGGGTTTGGGGCGGATAGGGCAGGAACGTCTAGAGATGAGGTTGTCATTTGGAAATGATAAGAAAAAATAATACAACTTTGGTTGTCCTCTCATACAATGCAATTGGGGAGGGGGGGGATTAAAGGAATGGTTTTTTTTATACCCCTAACTTAAATTTTTAATGTTAAAAAAACCAAAATTCAATTCTTGCATAATTCATTTTTTTCTTGGACAAAGTGGTTAACTGAAGAATTAGTAACTCTGATTAAAAACATAGCAAGCAAGGGAAACCATATCTAAAGAAGGGAGGAAGCATTCTTTAAGATTGCTTTCTCTCAGCATTCGCTTCATTGAAAAATTTGAAGAAAAAATTGCAGGAGAATAAAAGTCTTGTAAAAGATTTAGGCTCTCAAGTTGTTTCGTTGAGGGGCTGGAAGAATTCCCAATTTATGTCAGACACAGTTCTTCTGAGAAGGGGAAAAAACAGCCCGTTGTTTGTTCCCAGCATAAAAAGTAACAATTTTAAAAGTAGTTTTTAAGATTTCTCTATAAAAAGAAAGTTTATAAAAAGGTTGTCGTGGTTTAACCTCAGTCGGCAACTGAGCACCACACAGCCGCTCGCTCACTCCCCCCCTCCGCCCCCGGTGGGATGGGGGAGAGAATTGGAAGAGTAGAAGTGAGAAAAACTCATAGGTTGAGATAAAAACAGTTTAATAATTGAAATAAAATAATAATAGTAATAATAATAATAATAATACACAAAGCAAGTGATGCACAATGCAATTGCTCACCACCCGCCGACTGATGCCCAGCCAGTCCCCAAGCAGCGGCCCCCCCGGCCAGCTTCCCCCAGTTTATGTACTGAGCATGACGTCACATGGTATGGCATGTCCCTTTGGCCAGTTTGGCTGTGCCCCCTCCCAGCTTCTTGTGCACCTGCAGCCTTCTCAGTCGGTAGAGCATGGGAAGCTGACAAGTCCTTGACTAGTGTAAGCACTACTTAGCAACAACTAAAACATCGGTGTGTTATCAACTTTGTTCTCATCCTAAATCCAAAACACAGCACTGTACCAGCTACTAGGAAGAAAATTAACTCTGTCCCTGCCGAAACCAGGACAAGGGTGCTGACTGTTTCTTCCCTATCCCAACCCTAAAACTGTTGTTTTCCTGAGCTGTTCCTTTAATCTTCCAGAGGCACACTGTGGTGCACTTATTTTCATGCCTTTTATTATAGTGCAGCCATTATGCGATAGCCATATTATAGTGCATCATTTGTATTTTTTAAAACCTTTTGTATTTTTTTTTTAATCTTGGACTACTTGACAATGAAACTGCAATGAGTAAATGGTCAAATATTCAAAGTGCATCTTTCACAGGTGAGCCACATCTGCCACAGACAGAAGGGTTTTCTGTTTGAACGGATATTGAGCTCAGGCTATCTGTTGGATGCTTTCCTTATCATACTAACATCAGAAATATTTGCACTTCCTGCTGGATCATGAATGCAAAAAGTCCTGAAAAAAGTCAAGCAAGATTCAGTCTTGCCAAGTGTGTTACTCTGGCACCAGTGTTTGGTTTCTCCACTGATGGGTTGTCTGTTCAAACCAGCCACATTCTTGCAACATCTAAGTCAAAACTTAAGTGGGATGTCTAAGGTCTTTACAAAGACAGGTAACATACAAGTTAGTCCAGTATCAGCTATTTAGTTGAAGTATACGCAGCACATAAATGTCTTCCAGACTGGCCTGCGTTGCAGAGTGGAGGACTTTCATGTTTGGGCAGACTTCTCACCTGTCTCATGTGGAGTAAGTTAGGATTTAAAGCGGTAATCTCATCTCTTCTCTTGTCCAAGGCAGGATCAACTCTGATGTCCTTTCTGACAGATGTTTGTCTGACCTGTTCGTAAAGTCTTTAGAGACTCTTCAGGCAGTCTGCTTCCCTTTTCTGCGGTTTAGGACTAACTGCCATGCCTTAAAATATTTCTGTAATCTGCTCTGTAAGGTTGTGTTTAGCAGCAGTATCGTATCCTTCTAATCGGTTTGATGTCAGAGTCTTCTCTCTCAAAGCAACTCCTGCATGGTCTCAGCTGTATGTTTTCCTCATCTGAAAACACCTTTCCTGGGTATGGAGGATAGGGTAGACCATTTTATTTGGCCCCTTTGGACTCTTCCTGTTGTCTGTGCCATCTTAATAAAAATTGATTATTTTAGTAGTTTTTGTTTTGGCTTGGATGGCAAAAGACATTTAGACCACTGAAGCCACGCCATACATTACTTCACGAAGAAAAAGTAATTCTTACCTTAAGTCTGTTTCCAGGGTGGAGGTTTTTTTCTTTGTTTGCTTTGCTTTGTTGTTTGGTTTTTCTTTGTGTGTTTTTTTTTTTTTTTTTAAATCATCCACACTTTTCTTTTCTCAGTCTCTGTAAAGGGGAGCAGGTGCGAAGCCAAACCTTACCTTTCGTTCAGGGAAAACTCAAAAATCTCCAAACTATACATGTCTTGGCTACTAGCCTCGAGAATAGTATTACATGGGTAATCTTTGATTTGACTGTCTCTGCTTGGCTAAGAAAGTGAAATTAGACTCTCTCCAGGTTAAAGCTTGCTGATCCAGAATTTAGGTGGCCTGTTAGCTCCTCTTGCAAAGTACTCTAAAATCTGAAGTTTGGCCTGTGTTACAGCTTCAGGGTTGGGTGATTGCCTTGCTCTTCTCTTTTGCTTAAATAGGACTGTTATCACTCATCTTGTATTGCAAGTCAGAGAGATGAATTGTACAGCCAGATGGCTTGAAACAGACAGGTTATTACAATGATAGTCCTTCTATATGTAGTGCATATGGATTCTGTGAGCTGCCATTCTCTCCTGCTATTTTCATGTCCTTTGCCACCTGGATTCTCAATTGACTGAGGTACAACTAGGCATGCACAAAGGGTTTTTTCTTCTTTCTTGACATATGCAAACCCCACCTCAGTTACAGAAGAACAGACACTGCAGCTGAAAGAAATCTGATTTGTTGTGTGTGGGCATGTATGCACCCCAGAAGAGGAATTAATATAGCTGCTATAATTAATGTTGAGTAAGTAGTTGTTTACTCTTGGGCTTGACTTGGCATGATTTATGATGGTGCGACATGGTGTTCTACCAAGCTCCCTTCTAAGCACACTCCTAGTGCTTTTTTAAAAATGTTTGGGTTTTTTAAATAATGTTTAAAATATTACTTTAGGTTTTATAGGTTGTGGAAAGACCTCTGAAAATGTGGACTCAGTGCGCATCAATACAGGAAGGACTGTCTCAAATTAGAGAGAGACTAAAAAAAGGTATTCGGAGAGATGCATCAAATTCCTGTTCAAGTTAACAAAAGTAGCTCAGTTATCTAATCAAGATAACTATGAACATTAGCCTTCCTACTTATTTCACCCCTCTCTGAAGAGGAGGAAGTATGGAATTGATCTAACATCCTACAAGCTGGTCAGAGTGACTGTTCACTTTTGCACTGTTTATGTCAATTAAGGAAAGATGTTGCTGCTTCCCATCCTTTCAGGGCAGTGTTTAAATTCCAGTCTGGAAACCATTACTAAAAACCATGGTGGAATGCATCAAGGTATTCGGCTTTCCTGTGGAGTCACCTGAATACTTGCAGAAACCCTGTTTAGAACTGTGTGTGCTGTCAGAGACTGATTTATTTAGCTCTGATATTTAAGGTTTGTAGAGAGGGGTTTGGGGATTTTGCTTTTCATTTGTGCACCTGAGCAGGTTCTAAAACTCATAGCTTTCACTGAGTTAAATAGTAAAGACTATGTCTCATTCTCTTGGAGTTACTTGTTTATTCAGGTTTAATGATCCAAATGAAGCATTTGCTTAATAAGTATGTTATTTAAAACGTATTCGATATTTACGCATTTACTAGCTTTGAAGTGTTCTTCAGTGTTACCTCTTTAATAATGATTCTTTAATGTTCTGTTTAATTCCCTAGCTACCTTTTTTTTTTTAAAAACATGAATGAAAGTAAAGCAAGCAAGTGGACAGTGGCTTTGTAAGACCTCTGCAAAGATATATGTGAGGAAGGCTTACTCATAGCGTCTACTTCTAGGCTGCCTTTGGGAAATCAAATCTTGGAAGGCCAAGTTGGAAGCTGAGGCTCCATACACATCAAGTGTTGGGTGTTTCTAATTGCTCCCTGGAGACACCTAAATTAGATGTCTGAAATGGTCTCCATGAGTACCCCACGCTATGTCCCTGTTCTGTGTCTGCCAGCCTTTCAGTGCAAGGGATCAGATATTTCTCCACAGTGGCATGACAAAACATCGTGTTCCTGCCAAGTTTCATTAGAATATAACTGAGGAAACTAAATAAAGCATTTTACTGTAAACTTTCTGAAAACAAGCAAATTTTTATAAAAAAAAAAAAAGTCATACTACCCCTGCATGCAAATATTGAGTAGTGTTCTTGTAGGAATTCCACTTATTAGCAGTAGATTATTTTGTCCCTTATATATTGCTTGGGGTTTTTTTTTTTCATTAGAAACTTGTATATCCTGTAAACATCCACAGACTTCAACATTCTTTTTTGCACTGTGTGTATTTCCAACTACAAAACAAAATATTGCTACAGACGATGCAGAAGAGTCTTTTCTGTATCTCAGAAACACAAATAAAAACCCATGAAGTTTCCCTTGTTGTGGAACAGAACAGCTGCATACTTTACATTTTGTAAGATGCATCCGATGTTCCAGTCCAATTTCAGGCTGAGCAATGTGCAGTACTTTCTGAAAAGGATGGCCATGTTAAATGGCAGGAACATGACTGTAAAATACACATTATATCTGTTTCAGTCTGCATGCAAGTAGTGACAGGTGCTCAATGGTTGTCAGCATCCTTGTCAGCACGGAGACTCCTTTGACATTAAAGTCACCAGCTTGGTTCTGATGCTGCGCAGCTTTATTGGCAGTTCCATCAGGCTGCAGCTGATCAGCGAATGTCAGAGCCTCCGCTGTTGTTATGGTATGTCGCCAGCCGTCTGTGTTTCGGCCTAGCCTTGCCTGTTATTTGAACTTGCCACACTTCTTCAGCAGCTTTCCTATGGGAAATGAGCAGATAGGTCGTGGGTGTATAGGTGTCTTCAGGGCAATGCAAAACCACTTCCAAAGTGACTTGCATAAAGGTTTGTAATGATTACCGTTGCTTTAAGCAAATCAATGGGTAGAGTACCCAGGGACTCATTAAGTGGCATTTGTGGTGTCTGTAACAGAGTTTTGAGCTGTATTTCAGGAAATGTGGTGACAGCCTTTAATGTCTAATTGACCTCTTCTCTTTGTTTCACTTTCCATATTTCCTTCTGATGTGTTCCCCTGTGGCAGCAAACAGCACTGCTCAGTATTCTGAACTTCTGCTCGGAGCTGCAGCACCTCAGCCTGGGCAGCTGTGTCATGGTGAGTACTTATACCACTCTGATGTGTGTGTGTGCATGCACACTTGCTTTGGACCTAGACCTAGGTTTATGTGACACAGACATGTTAAATGGTAAGTTGACGTTGTACTATACTCTCTTGAAAGGTCCAAGATGAATGCAGCTTAGTCATATACTTAAGGGTTACATACTAGTTAGTAGGCCTAAAACATAGCTTGTAGGCTTTCTCATAGTTCTTCAGCCTCCTCATAAGTTTTGGGGCGTTCTTTATATGCATAATCACTTTTTTTTTTCCAAAACTAATCAAGACTGACTTATTTTTATTCAGACCAAATCATCATTCCTAGCAGACTAATGCTTGTGTCTGACCCTACAGTAATAACCATGAGAGAAATATTTTTAGCAAAAGCTGTTTGAGTCATAGACTTGTTGGGCGCACTCAGTGATTTAAAGAAAGAGAATACAGGGACAGCAGCAGTTCCTGCAGGGCACTCGTCTGAGCTGTACTGCATGTGTGTGCCAGAGCTGTATGTAGTGGGATTCTGGCTTGCTGCTGTCCCTGGTGGTAGACATGCCAGATCACTCATCAGGGAGACTTAGTTGACCTTCCTCGTCATTCAAGAAGCAAGTGACAAAGCAGAATTGGCTCAGCCTTCCCTCATGTACAGAAGAGGAAGGCAGTGTGACTATGTTTTTCCAACAGTCCTTGTCTTCCTACAGTTTTTGATAGTGGATTTCATTCCCTTTGCCTGTATAGTGGGACCCTGTTTCAGTCCCTTTGTCTTGCCCAAGGTAACTAATAAGACTTCCATAAGAAGATGGAAAATAAGGAGGTGATTGGTGACAGCCAACATGGCTTCACTAAGGGCAAATCGTGCCTGACAAATTTGGTGGCCTTCTACGATGGGGTTACAGCATTGGTGGATAAGGGAAGAGCAACTGGTGTCATCTACCTGGACTTGTATAAAGCATTTGACACTGTCCTGCACGACATCCTTGTCTCTAAATTGGAGAGACATGGATTTGACGGATGGACCACCTGGTGGATAAGGAATTGGCTGGGTGGTTGCACTCAATGAGTTGCAGTCAATGGCTCGATGTCCAAGTGGAGACCAGCGATGAGTGGCATTCCTCAAGGGCCGGTATTGGGACCAGTGCTGCTTAACATCTTTGTTGGCGACATGGACAGTGGGATCGAGTGCACCCTCAGCAAGTTTGCTGACGACACCAAGCTGTGTGGTGCGGTCAAAATACAAATGTCTGTCAACTCTAAGCACAGAAGGGCTTAGGCTCAAGGGCAGCCAGTTTTTATGAGAGCCTTTTTGTACTGGCTTAGAAGATATTCAAAGGAGGAGAGACTCCCTTTGTCTCTCCTGTTGGATGCCCTATAACATAAAAGAGGCAGGTTCATATTCCTTTTGGCCGAAGAAAAATATGAAGCAGGATGTGCGCTTGCAGCCCAGAAAGCCAACCGTATCCTGGGCTGCATCAAAAGAAGCGTGACCAGCAGGTTGAGGGAGGTGATTCTGCCCCTCTACTCCACTCTCGTGAGACCCCACCTGGAGTACTGCGTTCAGCTCTGGGGCCCCCAACATAAGAAGGACATGGACCTGTTGGACTGAGTGCAGAGGAGGGCCACGAAGATGATCAGGGGGGTGGAACACCTCTCCTATGAAGACAGGCTGAGAGAGTTTTGGGATTGTTCAGCCTGGAGAAGAGAAGGCTCTGGGGAGACGTTATAGCAGCCTTCCAGTACCTGAAGGGGGCCTCCAAGAAAGCTGGAGAGGGACTTTTTCCAAGGGCATGTAGTGATAGGACAAGGGGTAATGGCTTTGAACTGAAAGAGGGTAGATTTAGATTAGATGTAAGGAAGTAATTCTTCACTGTGAGGGTGGTGAGGCACTGGCACAGGTTGCCCAGCAAAGTTGTGGATGTCCCCTCCCTGGAAGTGTTCAAGGCCAGGTTGGATGGGGCTTTGAGCAACCTGGTCTAGTGGAAGGTGTCCCTGACCACGGCAGGGGGGTTGGAACGAGATGATCTTTAAGGTCCCTTCCAACCCAAACCATTCTATGATTCTATGAGATGCAGCAACTGATCAACCTAGAATGGAAATAAACACATTCTTCAATCTGCATGTGCTTATGGTGGCAGCGCCTATGGTCATAAAAACAGTTTTAATCATCTTTTGAAGGAAAAACAACTGTGCAATAAGAAGAAGGGGTTTTCAAAGAAAATGAGCTTTTCACTGCATTTTCACTGATCTTTAAAATTAAGTGAATTTAAAAACACCTATGTCTGGGGGTTGATAGATTTATTTTATTTTTGTCATTTGTAGAAGTAGACCTCACTGTACTCTACAATGAATAATTATCAGAGTTTTTTAGAAATGACAAATGCTCAAGACAGATCTGCAAGTGTGTTAGCAAGCAAATCCTGAAACACCTATGTATGTCTGGAAAGATGGTATACAGGACAACGTGTTTGCTTTCCTTGCAGATTGAAGACTATGATCTTATAGCAAGCATGATGGGAGCAAAATGCAAAAAGCTTCGCAGTCTGGATTTGTGGAGATGTAAAAACATAACTGAAAGTGGAATAGCAGAATTGGCTTCAGGCTGCCAGCTTTTGGAAGAACTTGATCTTGGCTGGTGCCCTACGTTACAGAGCAGTACAGGCTGTTTCACAAACCTTGCACGTAAACTCCCGAACTTGCAAAAGCTCTTTCTTACGGCCAACAGGTCTGTGTGTGACACAGACATTGAGGAGCTTGCTGCTAACTGTACGCGTTTACGGCAGCTGGATATATTGGGTAAGAAAATGTAGAACTACTGGTAAATTTCTTACTGTGTCTCAAAAGTCTTGCTGTTAAAAAGGAGTCTTTAAGACAAAACTGTCTTCTAGACATATTTTTAAATAAATATTTCTTAAAATTATGGTTTAGCATATGAAAAAAAAACCAGAGGGAAGTTTTACTCGCTGCAGTGAGTTTCTGACTTAGAATCCAGTGGATTTATACCTACAGTGTAACTTGACTGCTTAGTATGAATTGCTTAAACTGAAATTTAAGTGCGAGATTTTTCCAGTAACTTCTAGTTTCATGACCATTAGTTTTTTTAAACTGAAATCTTTATCTTTTGACTGTCAGAAGATCCAATTTCTTCTCCTTCTTTCTGCTTTTGTTTGTTGTTTTATTACTGTGAATGACAAAGTATATTTATAGTGTGAGTCTGTGATCAATAAATGGATTTCCGCTTTTGCGCAATACAGATACACCAAGCAATACTGAATTTCTTTGTCATTTTTACCAGGAATTGAATTTGACTCATTAAACAGGAAAAGGTAATTAACACAAAAACTTAAAATGGACTTTCTACTAAGGTGGGAAGGAAGTGATGAGGGGCAAAAAGCATAGCAAATCTTAAATTTCTAATCTTCTTCAGCTTCTGCAGTTAAAAATATTTTTAGAAATCTAAAGTAAATATACTTTGGACTCTTGAGTAAGGACTTTGAGAAATGTGGTTTTGCATGATACTGCATGTGTACTTTTTATGGTGGAATATGAGGTTTTCTTTTTAAAATAATGTAGGACAGCATGGGTATTTGTGACATCAAGGTGGGAGAAGTTTCTTCATGCATTTACTGACTTATTTTCATGGGGTTAGTTGAAAAAAGATTTAAATTAAAGAGAAGAAAGTAGCTGCACTGCGTATTTTAGTATTTAATAATTTTAATGAAAATGTTACATTTAGGTTGAGAGAGATGCTGGAAAGAACTGAGAACCCTCAGCTTGAATAATGTTCCAACCAAGTTTAAGGCTATCAGCATTTCTCATTACAAAAAATTTGCCATATGGCTTCAGATTGTCACTCCAGTAGAGCTAGTACACTCTTCTACCATGAAATACGGTTTTACTCATTTCTGACTGAGAAAGTTGCCTTCTGACCAACATGGGAACGGAGGATGAACAGAAAACTTATCTCCACCTAGTACAGATTGTAGAGACCTGATGTATATGTCCGCAGGAGGTAATGTGTTTTGCATATCGTTTAGGAAGTCTGTTTTGTAGCTAGATTATCAAAGGCACATTTCCCTATTCAGACATGAAAAATTTCCAAACGGCATAGTGAATGAAGTCTTTCATAAACACGTATGTTCTCCTGACCACCCACTTCTAGGCATTTCTATTACAATGGCATTGTGTCTGCCCACAAAGTGGTCTGACCTTTTCACTACATCAGAGGCTGCCCAATGAATAGTTCGGCTGTATTAAGCCAACGGATAGTCTGCTAATTCTGTTGCCTCTCTGCTGGCTGTGAAGGTTTGTTGCCACATCTCCTTTAGCATCTGAATTCACGTTTTAATTCAGTTTAACATCTTATTGATGCTTTTGTGGAAAAATGATGTGAATGTGGAAAAGGAATTTGTTCTGTTCCCTGGGTGCTTACCAGTGTTCTTGAGTCAAATGGATTTGTAGTCAACTTTTCCCAGTGAGACTGCATGTTTGGTTCAGATGGGTGCTCTTCAGAGGATATCCAGTTGAATTATCTGCAAGTTGTTACCAAAAACGTTAATATCCACCTTCCAGACCTCGCTTTCTTCCTTCAGAGGAATACTTAGTTGGGGGGAAAGGTTGTCTTCTGCTGTAAATGAGTCAGTACAAGGTGATAGGGTATATGTGAAGGAGTTACCCAGCTTTTTTGGCAGCAGCAAGGAAACTGTGTTCATTTCTTTGTCTGAATATGGGAGTTGTTACAGTCCGTGGTTAAAAGAAAGAGTTGTCAAGTACGAACCACATCGGGTCATCTGGAGGTAGAGTTGCCAGGTGTTCCCATGTAAGTGCAGAAGTCGCTGTTGTCTGAACTAAAGAGCTAGTCTCTCACAGTGCAGGAGTACCAAGAAAGTCATAAATGTCTGTATGTACTCTAACTTTGGCGGCTGATGTAGGGCCATCCTGTTACCATAAGCTATATAAATGCTTAATATGTTTTTGTCCTTTTGAAGAAGTGTGACAACAGGTCTGAAGCTGTTAAGAGGCCTGAGGTCAGTGCTCAGCTTTGCAAGAGTAACCTTGAACAGTGGGTCTTCTCTATGATGTGAATGAACGAGAGGTACTCTCATTATATCCTTTGTCATCTCCCAAGTACAGAAATGTCTGGCTTGTACATGCATTGTGAAGGGTGTAGAAGTATTGCTGCTAGGTTAACAGTGCGTGCTGTAAGGGAACTTTTGCTTCAGCAAAAGCTTCGGCTGTATAAAAGCTTGAGGTTTTTTGCTATATACAGGCACCTACCTAAGTAGGGATCAGAATGTCTTACCTTGCACTGTGGTCACCAGCGTTGACAATACTATACTGGTTTCTCTCTGCAGTTGTTAGAACTTATGAACTTGTCCGGGAAAACTTCTTGTTTCATTTATAAATTATTTATCACCACAATAGCTTCAGGACTGGAGGAGTCGAAGCCTCTGAAAGAAATCTTGTGAACTGTGTGTCATTCATTTAAGCGTTTCAAAATGGATGTTATATATGCCCTGGATGCTGTTTTCAGGTGGTAGGTCCTGTGGCTTGCTACTGTCTGTCCTTTCCTTAGTCTCTCTATTATTGTTTGGCAATTCCCATGTTACAGAATCAGAGGACTCCGTAGCAGATGAAAATTGCCAGTTTTCAAGCGCTCCATAAAATTATTGGCCTATGTAAAACATTGTTTGATGGGTGGCTGTGTTTGTGGTGTGTAAAACATACTTCAGAAAGTAAATTTCTGTTTAAAAAAAAAAAAAATCATGAGTTGGATCCATATCTGCTGTATTATAATACAGTTTGGAAGAGGAAGCATGATGTAAGTGTGTCACTGAGTACATGAGGGTGTGCTTCTTGAAGTTTTAGTTCTGAGCTTTCTTTTACCCATTACATACTGAGCTGGCTGCTTACAAGTATCATTTCCTTCTCTGCCCACATCCTTTCCTCTGACTAACGTGGTGGGTTTCCACCTTGCAGCAGAATGATCCAGCTGTGATCATCTGACAGTTTTGTAGTGATGGAGTTCATCATCCAGTGCTATCAAAAGTTAAGTGGACACCTCTAGACCTGCAGTTAAAAACTAGTCTTCAAACTGTGATCAGCGTTGAGCAATGTGATGAGTCAGATGACATCCTGAATTGGCAGTGCCAAAAGCTTTTCTTGTACATCATATCAGCTGCTTAGTTGTGTTGTTGTGGGGCTACCAGCTGCTGTGAAGGATGAAGAATAAGTCATCTTAACCTCACTCCCCAAAAGTCCTGACTGCCTCTGTCCTGCACAAAAAGGGTAATGAAAAGTAGACACCCTTGTTACTGCAAAACTCATGTATTCCTATCTACATACCAACACCTCCCACACCTTGAGCAACAGAAAACCCAACTGCCCCCTTGCCAGCTGTCAAAATTTTTAGCTTTATCTTGAGAGCATCAACACATAGTTAGTCAATTCAAACATGAAAATGTGTAGCACGTTAAAATTTAGAATTTGAGTTATGTGCAATAGATTGAATAAAAAGTGAAGAATAAAAGGCTGTCTGGCTCGTCTAGGGAAGGAAAGGAAAAGTAAGAACTTTTGAGGGAATAGTGCTAGTTATTTTCAGGGTCTCTACTCTTAAATATTATTTGGGGTGTAGTAGTATCCCTTGACTTAAAAACTGGGGCTCTGGCAATTTTTGTGGCCATCATACACAGATCTCCTGAACAGCTCTGGAATTTGAAGACTTAGATATATGATAGATACAAATGAAATCACTCACAGCTAATAAAAATAATTGTTCTAGCAAAGAAATCATTACTCAGAAGTGTCTTTTACAAAGGCAATACCGGAGAATTTTTCCAGGGAATAAACTGAACAAGAAAATTAAATAGCAGATTTTAATATACCAGTTATGTATTTATTCTGAGAAATGGCAGATTAGTCCATATAGGAAAAGTTGTAGTAAGTAACAAAGCCTCTGAACTCTAGAAAAAAGCACTATATAGGTAACTAGCAGGATACATTGTCAGTCTTTCAAAGGCAAAGGAAAATGTGCTGTATTACACTTCTGAAATGCTTTTGAATGTGCTCTTAAGAAATATATATCACTAATTGTACATTGTATAAATAAAAATCAGGCTGCGGATGATGTTTTCTTATCCCCTGGTGTGAATAACCAAACCCCAGCTAGATTACTGGCTTTTTTAGCTTATAGAAAAAGATATTTGCTAACACAAAATTTTAAGTCTGAGGAGGAAAAAAGAAACAGGTGCAGTAAAGCATGTAATTTAGGATGGCCTATTTAGTTACAAATCCATTAAAAAAAATCTTAGTCTTAAATGAAACGGTAGGAGAACTGTCGAATTTCAGGTAGGAAGGAATGAAGAACATCCTACACAAAAAAATCTGTGGCTAGGCATCTAGATCTAGCATTTTTGTAGAAACACACATTTGGATCTTGAAGCTTAAAAGCTGTGATGTGTAAACGAGACTGGTTTTAGATGAAGGTGCTGATGCAGTAGCAATTTTAAGGCTTGGTGGAAAAAAGATGAGTAGCATAATGTGGTGTTCCTGGAGTTTCAGTTGGAATGGCAGAGCAGATCCTGCTGGTAGGTCAGTGGTACTATGGTAAAATTATGGTCAAGTGAAGTAAATAACTAAAGCATATTACAGAATTTCTGTGTATGGCTATAGGGACTGTTACACCAACCACCAGATGGTTGTGGTGACAGTGATCATGTAATGATAAGGGAGTTAAAAATCACAATAATAATGACAAGCTTTGGTTACCTTCCCGTAGATGAGGTAAAATTTGGGGGCATGATAGCAAAGACTGTTTACAGGTGATGTTAAGTGATGTCTCAAAGCAACTAATCCGAGAGGCTACCATAGAAGAACTGAAGACCACCCTTAGATACCCCCTGGCTTACAATGAAGAGTACCGGAGACTGCTAAAAACAGAGGCATCTTTCTGGAAATGAATCCTGTTCAGAGAAGAAGAATAGGAAGATGAACTCTAGAAAGTGAAACAAAATCACAGTAAGGCAGAATGAGATGTTATGGAACCATTGTCTAAAGGTAAATGCTAAAATTGTATTTCAGATACCTTAGAAGAAGGTTAAAGGAGAGTTACTGAGGTTGGTAGATACTCCAGATATAAAGGATTGCTCAGGTATGAGAAGGCCATTGCGGGAGAACTGTTGTCTGTCCATTAGTGTTCATGGCAAGGGGGATCAAGTAGGCTGCTACATCAGAGCCATTCTTTCCAGGAGATTAGCTCGGAAAGCTGCCTGAAATTAGAATGCCAATACAGAAAGCTTTTGAACAAATCAATACATTGAACAATAATGAATTGTTAGGACTAAATGGTATTTATGCAGCAGTTCTAAATGAGCTCAAATACAGGGCTGTGAAAATCTTACTTCTGGTGTGTGATCTGTCACTTAAATCAGCCTCAGCACTGGAGGACTGAAGGGTTACAAACATGGCAAAATCTTCTGTAAAGGGTGCAGGTTAGAAGCTACAAAACAGTAAGATTGTCTTTTGCTCTGCGTAAACCAGTTGCAACCATAAGAAAGTCAGTCAGTCAGTGGACATGAAGGCCGTTACGATATTTTGAAGGAGAGCTGCGTCCCCATGAGGATGGTTATGCCTCTCCAGTCTTTTAGAATTCCTGGGAGTTCGTGGTGGAGGTGAGCACTGATCCAGTCCATAGAGGATTGGATTTTCAAAAGCTTTAGCCAAGGTTGTTCTGCTTTTGTAACTTAGCTGTCTTCTCCTGGATTGTAATGAGTGTTTCAAATATAGACAACAGAGGATAAGAATGTTATCATCTCTTTTCACAGTGAAGTTATGTCACTACTGTGGTCACCAAGGGTCTGTACTGATCTGTTTATAAGTAATCCAGACAAAGGGGTGAATAATGCTGTACCAGAAGGTAATGCACAGATATTTAGGGTAGAAAAATCTTAAGCTGAAGAACTTAATGCTGAAAAATGGCAGAATGATCTTACGATACTTAGATGATAAAGCAGGAGGAAAACTGTTCCAAGTGCAAAGTAATCACATGAGGCAAAATAACATTAACTGCATATGGGGGGTGGCTTTATATTAGTTACTGTTTTGTAGGAAAGTGATCCTGTGGACAATTTTTGGAAAATATCAGCTCATTGCTCAGCATCATTCTAACAGACAAACAGAAGGTTAGATTTCTTAGGAAAGAAATGGAGAAAACACCGTAAGACCTCATTATACAGTTACTGACTTTGTGCTCAGTGCACTGTATAGTCCTGGTCATCCAATTCCAAAAGTACTAAATTTAGTGCAGGAACAAGACAACAAGCATCATCTGAGATACAAGAGTCTGGAAAACAGCCTTGAAGGAACAGAAGAGATGTCTGTAGGATTATGAATGATGTGGAAATAGTGAACTGGGAATGATCTCCCACTGATTCTTTATGATTCATTGCCCCTTAATTATTGCAATTAATAGGCACTGGGTTTAAGGCTGATTTTTTTTCTTTTTTTTTAACATTATATAGTTAAACTGTAGAACTCATGTGAAGGGGCCATAAGTATAAAGAAGTTCAGAAAAGTAGTAGCATTCATGAAAGGTAGCTTCAGAAATCCCTAAACTGATAATTTTTGGCAGTTGAGAAGATCCACCAGTGAAAAGCTGCTTTAAAAATCTGCTCTTGCCTTTTTTTTTCCTTTTTTTTTTTTTTTTTTTTTTGGTAAACCTTATTGGCCCTGGCCATAGACAAGATCCTGGACTAGGTGGCTTTTTGGGGTGCAGTTCAGCTCCAGATGGAGCTGTGTATGTTGAAGCGTCTACCAGCAGCTGTTGCAGTCGTGTTGGATGTATAAACTCTTTTTAGAGCTTGATGAGCAATTTAGCCCACTGTAGACATCCAGGCTCGGTTCACTTGCCCAGAGTAACCTGCCTGGCTTCCAGCCATTCCAGTAAGGCATGGATCTCCCCCTGTGGGTCAGTGTCCTGTCTACCAGCTCTGTGTGGATGTCCTATGTGGTGTAAGGAAGCCCAAGGGGCACTAGGCATTTCGGGCAACTGAATCATACCTCAGTGCCCAATCAGCTGAATCACGTGCTGAGCACCGTTGACTATACTGACTAGATTTCCATCAGCTATAATGGGTGTGTGGATGCATGCTTATAAACACCTATTTCTTTGATTTCTGACTCAATTCCATGCTTGATTTGAGCCTGTGTGACAGGAGTTTAGTCACTGTGGTCACGTTTTTAGCAGGGGTAAATAGTGTGTTTTCTGTTACGGTTAGTGTATATATAGATATGATTGGTAGTCTCTTGAACAGCTGCCCCTCCATGTGCGTGATACCCATACTCAACTCTGGAGTCCTAGAAGCCTTGCTGACTTATTTGGAACTGGAGTAGCCCATAATAGCTCGTGTGCTGTGCTGGTCACTGCAGTCAGCAGGAGAGTCATGAGAGCATGAGCGTAGCGTACTGTGTTGCTTGTTGCTAAAGCCCATCATCTGGTCACTAGGAGGTCTTGTAGCTGTGGGTACTTGGGCTCAGCTTCTGTAGTTAGAAATTCCCCTTGAAGTTGTAAAGTTGCCCCCCAGTAGAAAACAATGGAGTTACTTAAGCAGTTGGATTAGGAAAGTACAACAGGCTTCTTAAAGGCAAAAATTCTGCACTGTCCCTTGAGAAGCTTTTAATTTTAAACCTAATTGAAATAATCTAAATAAAAAGTGCATTATAGTAGCATTTTTTTCATGACATGGTATTAGCAGCTTTAAAGAATAGACTATTCTCCATAATCTTACAATTTGTTGTGTTTCTTTTTTGTTTTTGAACAGGGACAAGGATGGTAAGCCCTGCATCTTTAAGAAAATTGCTGGAGTCTTGTAAAGATCTTTCTTTACTCGATGTGTCCTTCTGTTCACAGATTGATAATAGAGTTGTCCTAGAACTGAATGCCAACTTTCCTAATGTGTTCATAAAAAAGAGTTTCACCCAGTGACTCACTACATATGCTGCTGTGGAATTCATTTGACAGAGTTGTTTCCTGTGAATTTGTGCTGACTTTTTTTAAGAAGAATATAAATCCCCTATGAAATAGTGGAAAGTATTAATTATTGACACAAATGGGTAAAATACATTTAAATGTATTATGCATTTCTTAAAGAGTTGATATTGTACCTAAGAATTGTTTTACTCTGTGTTAATTGGTGGCACTGCATGTTTTTAAATACCAGCCATATGTGTGGCTTTAATGAGAAGAAAATAAATAACGTCTTCTTAAATGTCCCTTTATAGGGTGATACACACAATAAACTATGTTAATATCCAGGTGAAAGCAGAAGTTCAATATTTAGCAGTAAGAAAAAGATGGGTGCTTCCTTTTTATGTATGTGTGTTTGTGTATATATAAATTTATACAGATGTATCTGTATATACATACACACATACTGTAGCATTCTAGTCTGGCCTGCAACATAAGATGTTATGATCTGGCCTATAATTAATTGTTTGAAAACCTGTTTAAGCTTGTATAAGAATGGATTGAAAAGACTCTTTGTCTTCATTTTTTTTGGCAGTGAATCGTATCTGATACATTTTTCTCCCTTCCTCCACCTGAATTAGACGTAGTGATGTTTTACAGTCCAGCCTAAGCGACACAACAGATAAATGCAAGAATCTTCCACCTGAACTTAGAGCAGAAACGAAAGAGAAAATTACCAGCTGCTTCTTGGTATTGGATATAAAGTTTGAGCCAGGTACTTAGTGTCGTAACTGGTAATGTGTAGAAAACTCCAGAGCAATTTTCTTTTCAAATTTCTGGCATGGTCAAGACTTGATTAGTGATACATCTGGTTATCGTGCAAAGTACCATAAAAAATAGAACTTGGGACGATGCATTAGCTACTGTCCCTTACACTGGCATCAAATCTACTGTCAAGTGTAAAAACAAACATTTTGTTCAGTAAAACAGCAATGAAAATATAGTGAGTTTGAAACAAGGGCAATATGATTTGGTGATTTAATAATCACCAAACCTTAGTATTGGATTTGTTTTGGTTTTTTATTTTTTTCCAAGAGGTGATCGCTCAAAGTACTATTGCACTCTCTCTCTTTAACACTGTTTAGCCTCTGGAGAAGGAAAACTGTGTTGATGGATAACTTCTAGCGGTTTCTTCCTTTTGCGCTTCCTTGGATGAAGTTTTTGTCTTTTTTTTTTTCTTGAATGCCACTGCTAGAGTATGTTGCTATGTACAGCTTGAGTTTAGAATTTTACCTTTCTAGCCGTTGTTGATGAATATGGACTGTGGAAATATAGCTTGTCATTTGATATTGGCTCCACGATTCTTGTATTGATGGCACTTACTACCTACTGGAATAAGAAGGAAAATATTTTGTCTGGCAGAAGTATATTATTGCACCGAAGATCACTGGCAAAGAATACTTCAGCTTACGCAGTAAATAACCAACTGCTACGAGAGGACTGCTACGAATCATTAAAGATTTGATGATCTCTGTGACTCCTGAATGAACGCTTTGAACTCTTTGTGCTGGTGCCAATACTTTATAAACCATGTCATGAAACAGCTACAGAACACTTATCTGATTTTATAAAAAGATCTTTTTCTTCAGATTTTTAAATTTTACAGAATCTTTTGGGAATTCCAGATCCAAAGAAGGGCATACACAGTTGGCTTTTTGATTTTTCCTCCACACAGATGGCACTATGGGATTTCCAACTAGGTTATGCGATTCCATTTTTTTTTTTTTTTCCGGAAACTGGACATTGTCAGAGATCTTTAGATTGATTTACTTTCCTCCCCCCCCCGCCACTGACAGATGTCAGCTCGGGAGTGATTCTGTGTGAGACCTCATTTCTTTCAATCAGGTTTGGGTTGATTTATTTTTCTGGGAACTTAACTTTTAACTTTTTTTTTATCTACAAGTAATATTTTTCGTTGTAATTGAGTATTAAACATTATTGTCCTAGTTATAGGAGAACACAGGTTCAGATAATGGGAGTTTACAAAGACCAGTATTTCAGAACAAATGTTTTTGTTGTGAAATTTCACTTCTCAGGGTGCATCTGTGTTTATCTCCTCTTTTTCTTAGAGATCCTTCTTGTTTGTTTTTCACTGTAAATAGAATGGGATGTGGATGAAACAATAGCCATTGTGCCTTCAAACTGGTAAACTTGGTAAATAATGTAGTGTCACTTCTACAGCATTAGTGAATCAAATAAGTGTTTTTGTAATTATGTATATGTAAAGGATTTCATTTTCTATTGCTTTTTAGGTAGTATAAAGGAGGTTTAAATTGACGTTTTGTTCATACTAAAGGATTTTTTTTCTTATGTTGTGCCTTCTGTTTGAAATTGTTTTGGTCAGGAATTCTCTGTTGTCACTTGAAAGATAAATTGAGGTCTGCTTCTTATTTGGACTATTTAAAACTTAGCTGTTGCTAACACATAGTTCAAATAGCTGAGAAATAATTGGGAAAGACTTCCATCTGTAGTTGTAGACTTTAACCTTCAATCAGTGGGTAAGAAGCTCTTTTAGCTATGGCTTTATACCTCCAAGAAGTCTTCCAGCAAAGAGAGGATAGACCAGACTTGACATTTCTAGTATTTCCAGGGTAAAGAAAACAACATGCTTTCAGACCTTCCTTCTACATCACAAAGAAGCAAGAATAGATCACTGTCTTTTTAGTTCTATTATTTCATACTTATGTGTGTATATCTATTCATACATATGTATGTATAAATGATATATATGCACCTGTATGTTTGTGTGTATATATGAACATTTTTTGTATGTGTGTACATACTTATAACTCTCAAAGTTTTTCGTGTACGAATTACTCTTGTGAAGTGAATGTAGTAGCAAAAGGTGTTTCATAGCAGTTCTGTTTTCAACTGTTGTTTTACTGTACCTGGAGACTGAGTTCCTCTCCACTCGTGCAGCAGGAAAAGCCTGGGCAGGAGGTGTGCTGGATTTCCTGTGTTGCTTTGCCGAAGTGCCTTTTGGTTTGTCTGCACGTGAAAGGTGTTACAGGGTATGGTAAAGTGTGAATGCAAAGTCCAATAACTGCTGTGGACTGTCTCCTTGTGAAGCAGTCGTATAGAGGGAAATTAGTTCTAGTTTCATTTAATCCAAAATGAATGATGCCAATTCCTCAGTTGGAGGAATTTAATTATTCTGGAATTGGGTCATCATCTCCAACGTCCCTCAGTCGTGTGATCT
Source organism: Pygoscelis adeliae (assembly GCF_000699105.1). Taxonomy (NCBI): domain Eukaryota; kingdom Metazoa; phylum Chordata; class Aves; order Sphenisciformes; family Spheniscidae; genus Pygoscelis; species Pygoscelis adeliae. Next base: position 4,218,399 of record NW_008824373.1, on the reverse strand, counting down.
AAATTGTGCTTTTAAGGGTATTCCATTTTTTTGTCTTGTCCTTTGATCTTGTCTGTCTTTCTGAAGCATTGTAAAAGATGTGCTTTGGCAACAGATGTTAAAAAAAACATTGCTAACATGTCCAAAAAAAGAGGCTTGCTCTGAAGTGCTCCGGTTCTTAGACTAAAGGGGGGCTTCTGTACTATCTGTATGAAATTGGTGTGGGATGGCGTGTAGGTAGATATGTCATTCTTTTGGTCATTTTAAAAATTAATATGATAATTTTACCATTTAAAGCATCTTCCCAACTCTTGAAGGCTTCGGTTCAGTAGCGTACTTTTATTCATAATCCTTAGCTGTCTGGCTAGATAGCTCTATGGAAATGGATTGTGTTTGTGGTTTAAATTATGCACATGATTAAGTACATTAGTGAGCAGGACTTATATGAAGAACAGTTTTGCATAGGAGTTTGGACCTTATAAACCCCATGTACTTGGAAGTCCAAATTTCAGACCAAAAAAAAAAAAAAAGGAAGACTGATTCTTTCCTTGGGGCTCTCATGCCAACTTTTCCAGATACAAGATGTCCAGTAATCATGGTACACAGTGAGTAGAATTCATCTCACTGAATGTTAGCTCTCTGAAAGTTAGACATCTAGTTTAAGGCAGGAATCTGGGCACCTCTAGAGAGCTATTAATCTCCTCCTAAGATAGATATTTAAGGAAAGTAGAATGAATCATTTTCTGGAGAGCCTCTCTGGAGGCTGTGGAAGCTGTGATTTAGCTCAGGTTAGATACTTCACTTTAGAATACTAAACTGAGCTTCATTCCATCCAGAGTTGTACTACCTGTCTTGAAATAGCAAAAAACAAGACCGGAACAACATCCATCCCCAAACCTCAAAATCCATCCAGAAAGAAGTAAATTAAAGAGATGGTGACAATTTGAAAAATCAGTCTTTTAAATGCCAAGATCTGCTTCTGCCCCTGAGTCCCTTGCCAATGCCTGTGGTATGTCTTTTTTTTGGTGGAAATGTATCCCCTTTCCCTGTTTTAAAATCTCATGTACCTAACTAGCTATATGTATAGTTCTGTAAATGCATGAAATTAATAGGAAAATGTAATTAATGTATTGCAGCTATTTTGATAATCTTTCATATTGCTATAATTAAGACTATGACTAGTTTAACTCTCTCTTGTCATCAGAAATGTTACCCACTGTGCATTTGCAAAAATTGTATGTTTAGTCCTGGTTCTTACTGTGTGTACTTATTGCATCTTATGGGATATGTTTCCCGCGTCACATCTGCAGGACTACTAAATTTACAAAAACTAGATAAAATGTAGCATTTTATTATATGGAGTATGGGGGTGACTTTATATTGATTTACATGTTCATTATTACTCTTTTGCAATGATTCCGTACGGTGTAGCTTTTGAAATGACTAGGCTAGAAATTCCTGGTTTAATGCATCTGTACATGCTGTGTTAGATACAGTCAACATTTTTCCCAAATGAAAGCATTTGTCCTTCACTGAGATGATAAGTTCTGTGATTTTAGGATTCTGACTTGACAAAGAAATCCAAGAAGGGGCTCTTTATTAAATAGTACCAGGCATGGGACATGTTGTGAGAACTGACATGAGGAAGGGCTGAGGCATGAGTCTTGTGTGTTACAGATCCTCATGATCTTCAAAGAAGGGCCTTGGCAAGAGGTGGCTTTTTTTAAGAAGATTTGGCCTCAGTAGTAGCAGTCAGTGTTGGGATTTTCCTTTTTAGGTAATGGACTAAGTACTGTTATTTTAGTTTGAGTAGCTCTAGTTTCTCCCTGTCTTGTTTTCATTTAAGAATGATAAATAGCACAATTAGGACAGACATCCTGAATTGGAGAGGATCCTTTGTGAGGAATGAAGTTTTTTCTCTTGCATGTTTTGTTCCCCTTTTGTAAAAAAAAAAAAAAAAAAAAAAAAAACAAAAACAAAACAAAAAAACCCTCAACTACTTGAAAGCTCTCTCTTTTTCCTTGGATACTGAAGAAATGCAAATGTCGAGAAAGTTGAGAAAAGAAGCAAAGGAGACTTACCCGGATTTATCTGGAAATTCATGAAAGGGTGGCTGGAGCTATTAATAGACATGAGGAAAGTAAATGCATTGTTCTAGGTCAGCTGTTATCTTTCCCAGAAATTTAGTTTCCCATATAATTTCACATGCTCATACTTCTAAGTGAAGATTTAGCATTTAGATGCTCTTAATACTGACCTTTCATATACATGCTTGTGCAGTAATTCCTGATGTCTCTGTTTCATTTTGATGAACTACATAAAAATATTTTTTCTTCAGCTACCACTGCCCAGCTGCATTTTTTGTTAAACCCTGAAATGATTTTGTGGATGCACACACAGACTCCTGTAAGACTTAGTTGCTTAGGATTTTTGCAATTGGTCCTTTTTTGAGTACAAATAAACTGCAGTTTTGGGGTAAAAATGGTAAAGGCGGCGGCTCTGGAGAAGAGAAGGCTCAGGGGAAATCTTATCAATGTATAGGAATACCTGATGGAGGGGAGGAATGAAGAAGAGGGAGACAGATTATTCTCAGTGATGCCCATGGACAGGACAAGAGGCAATGGGCACAGACTGAAACACAGGAGACTGTCTGAACACAAGAAGACACGTTTTATGGTGAGGGAGACCAAGAAAGCCTGTGGAGTCTCTGTCCTTGGAGATACTCAAAAGCTGTCTGGGCATGGTCCTGGGCAACCAGCTTGAGGTGGCCCTGCTTGAGCGAGGGGCTGGACCAGATGACCTCCAAGGTCCCTCCCAACCTCAACCATGCTGTGGTTCTGTGATCTGAGACTTGCCCTTTGTTTTTTCTGTTTGCTTCAGTGTACTGATTGCTGAAGATGGTAGGGAGGGGAAAAAGAAATAATACCTATCTTAAGAAACTTGCGGCGTCGAGAACAGTCACAAGAATCTTATTCATTTGTTCATTTCCCTTTTTTTTAAGGGAAGTCATATTTTTCTTGGTTTAAGTTAGTAGGAAAATCTAAATGTAACTTATTAAAATAAAGTTTTGGTAATGTTTTTGACATACAGTTCTGTAATGTATAAAACACACATGATCAGTTTACAGGAGGAGTATTGTCACTCTGAAGTCTGAGAGTTAGACCAAGGACTAAGATAAATATTCCTATTCCTGGCTACGGACAATAGTTTCCATTTAGAAACTGAGTTGTCTGTAATACATTAGGAACGGTTTAGTTTGCATATTTTTAGTATTTGTTTGCATAGATCTTATAATAAATTGGGATTACCGTGGCTTAGGTGCCAACTGTTTCTGCTTACTCTATTGGAAACCAAGTACAGTGGTTAGCTGTTCATAGTGTCAAAACATGAAAATTTGAATTCAGATGAAAAAGAGGACAAAGTTTATGAAGCACTGAACTGTGTGAGCATTTTAGGGAGATACTGTGTATAATTGTGGTGAATTACCGTCTTTTGTGCATTTATTTACCATTAGACCATTGTCAGGAGCTGTTGGGTAGTACAGTCCTCTGCTCACCATCAGGAGATGGGTTCTCTCTATCAAACCTTGGTGTCTTTAGATTTATTTTCCTCAGGGCAGTGCCACAAGTTTCTGCACGTACACACTGTTCTGAAACTGAGAGGCAAATTAAAAATAGCTGTTTTGGTTGTGATTTTGAAACTAAGGGCTAGTCTATGCTTGGAATTATTTTGGAAGAGTTACTGAAATGGAATTAAAATAAACAGGAATTGGTGTGTTCGCAGGGGGACCGTGCACTTTCTGATTTAACTTTCATATACAGACAAGTCCTAATTACCAACTGTCCCTTGAGCCATCTTAGTGAAATCAGTGCGATGGTCTCATTCTCGTTCTTCCTAGCGAGCATAAAGCCACTACAGCTCTTCAGCATCCTGTGGCTTTTTGCATTCATCTCCTTACCAGGCAGATAGTGGAGCTGGGGCGTGTTGAGACTGGCATGATCTCCGCAAGTGAGGTGCGTGAATTGCCTGGGAAGTTTCCTGCTCACATTTATTCCTGTGTATAGATGAGAAGGAATGGCATCTCCAGGCATTCAAATTTAAATACCTGAACCCAGCACCTGGATTTAAAAATAATAGGTCTCTCCCTGGCCCCCCTCCCTCAAATAACCAGCAACAAAATACTTGTACTGTATTTATGACTTAATAGTATGCTCCATTTTCTGCCGCAACAATGAGAGTTTGAGTAATGTCACAACAAACTCCTACCACGTTACCTTTTAAAGGGACTAATTTCTATAAAAGGTGGAAGCGCAGCAATAGAGGGAGCAGTTCCGGACGCTATCTGTAAATAGCTCTGCTATGCATGCTGTGCCAGTAAGCACCAGAAGCAAGTTACGCCTTTTTTTAATAAGTTGAGAAGGACAAAAGGGATAATTGCCTCTAAGCACATTTTCTATAGCTGGAGGATATTTGTCTCATTTAATTTTAAATATCTAGGGTAGGTACTAAAGTTAGGAAACTAGTCTCCTAGGGTCCCTTCGCTCTGCAGAGACAGATTCCTCTACAGGGTAATTCAGATCAGGAGATCAATCTGAAATTGAGGTCTTGAATTGACCTCTGGAAAAGCTGAGGTCCACGTAGACCACATAAAACTTCTGTTGGAAACTAGCTTCCTGAACTACGCGTGCTATCCTAGCACGTGTGGATTCAGAGTAAGATGCTCCCTGTTAGCCCCCTAGCTTCTCTTGCTTCCATCAAAGGCCACCCCTTTCTTTGCTCTGTTGGTTGAACTGTATCTGATTGCTCCCTACAAAACGTCTTGGCTAAAACTAGGAAACCTTTTGTTTTCTAGTTAGTTGAGTGTTTAAAGCTTTTTTTTTTTTTTTTAACCCTCCCAAGTCAGGTATTAAAGCCAGCAGAAGGAAGAGGGCATTTAACATCAGTGAAACTGTAAGTGGGAGCACATTGGTTGTGCAAATGTTTTAATTCAAATTAGCATAAACGAGGATAGCCACTCTTGATTGTGTTCCAAGGCTCCTTAACTTTTAGATAGTTCATCTCAGTACTGTGTGGCAAAGATGTCCAAACCGAGGTTGTTTATTTTCACCTCATAATGGTGGTTCAAGCCCTGAAGTATAAAATGCCACTGTGAACATATGAGAACATGCAAGTCCTAAATGCCTTCAATAAGTTTCCTAACTAAGGTCCTTTGAGCAACAGGTGTTGGAAGGTTTAGATTAGGAGGACTAACAAGAGCATATTTAAAGCATGGTGAAGGCAGTGGTTAGCAAAACCGGAGGTGGGAGGGTTCATGAATGTGTTTTTCGTGACTGTTTCCTGATCTTAAGCTACACGGGCCCACGAAGCTAACGTCCACTACTTTGCACTGTTGCAATCCTAAATACAGTCAGTATTCCAAGAGCCGTGTCTGTGTGTGCAATCTTAGATTCCAAATTTGTTCTCTGTGCCGTCGTTCAATAAGTCGTACACAGTCGGCATTAAGCCCATTTTTCGTTTTGTGCTCCTCTTAGTATACTAGCAGTGTTTACCTTAGCATCTTCTGTATATTTCTTTTTAATAGTCCCCTCTGAGGCTTGTGCATTTTTTTATATTTATGCAAGTACTTGATTACATTTCAAAACGGTGGCGTTTTCCCCTCTGAGTATTCTGCTTGACCAATGGTAAATGGAAGGTATGTTATTAGTGTGTTACCTCTGTTCAGATTTGACTACTGCATCTTCTCTCTCTGTGTAAACCCAAAGGTCTCTGTGCATATGCGGACACAGCTCAGGCACGGATACCTGGCTCCTCCTAGTTTGAATACCTTTGACTCGTACCACTTATATATGTTTTTGTGGTATAAGGTAAGGGTTTACTTGAACACATGTGAAACAGATGTGAGCCCCATATTTATAAATGATGGAATTTATTATGGGGAAATCATCTAATGCCTTATATTGCTAACTCAAAGGTAGTTTCTTTTTATCTTCAAAAGTTAATTACATATTTACACAGCTGTTATTTCTATTTAGTAAATTAAGCCTATTTTATTCTGACATGTTGAGTCTTTTAAAATGTCATGATATTGCGTTGTACAGTTTTATTCTGTTACTGCCAGTATAAAGAAGTTGAAATTAATGTCCTCACTGAGTTGTCAGTGTCTGCTAATTCAGAGATGACAGAAATGTGTTAAAATATATTCAACCTATAATATTTATCTGGCTTTGCACTTAATCTGTTTCCCTTTGACTGTGTTGGAAAATACCAAGTGTACATAAAATAATGAATAAATAAAACAAAAACAAATTATTTGTCTACATTCATTGACCTTTTGTGCATTCATTTTAAAAAACAATGACATAAAACACAAAGTACGATCCATTCAGAGGAACAGTTTGGGCATATTTTTATCACTGTTCATTTTGAAATAAGTTGCCCTGGATGTTTTTAGATACAAATTTGTAAACTTTTTTTTTTCCCCAGAAAAGTGTGGTACTGTTTAATATTTAGCTTACTGTAGCCCTATGAAAGCACATGGAACTACGTGCATCGCACAAAATAAATCATTCGCTGCCTGAAACGGTTTGTGATCTAGGTACACAGCAAGAGACAACAGATGGATATAGACAGACGGGATATAAAGCAGAATATGGAGATTACAATGTACCAAGAAAAAAAGCCCCGTTGAATTTCTTTCAAGAATAATTTCCTACTCTAACGCAAATCATGTTACCATAACGTATTTCTTAATCCCTTTAATTATATAGGTTGTGATATAGTTGTGTTTAAATGTTGTGGAACTTAAGTAATACAATAAACTCTAAATTTAGCGAAGATGTTACAGAGTTCTGCAGCTTTGAAAATGGGAACCAGAAGGGGACAGGTGGTCGGCTGGACTGGACTTGTCCAGAACAACCCCAGTACTGAGTTGGAAACAAGTAACTGCTTGGCTAGACTTTGTCCTCCTGTTTTCGTGAGTTATCTGCAAAGTTCATTGATTCAGTTATTTACCAAATCGGTATAGGTCTGATCGGTGCCCGTTTTCTTCTAGGTAGAGTTTATTCAGTGTTAGGTTCGCCTGATAGTGTTAATTGTTCAAGACAACGCTCCTACTAAAACAAATACAAAGCTTTGAGTTGCTTTCTTGCATCTCTAAGGAAACTTTTATGAAGACGTTTAATCTCCAGCACCTACTGAAGTGCTCAGCTTTCGTATCACAGCTTTGCCTCAGGCCAGTACCGTTTCAAACGTGCCAAAACTATCTTCTAGCACCAACTTACAGCTGCTGGTGCTTCTGATTATTGGCAAGCGTAAGGACGAGACTGGACCCGGCCTCCGTGCATCTTGGACAAAATGCAGCTGACTTTTGACACCTGCTAAGTACAGTTTCAGACTTCATTTCTCACTGCCCTGTTTCTGACAGATACCTGTTTCGCAGTGCTGCTTGCACAGTATTGAAAATTCACAGATGTAACTGAAAATTGTCAGGTGTCTCTGTTCCTCTGTGTGGCACTTCTGATCATGCAAATGGCTTAGAAAAACCCCACACAGATAAAACCAGATTTCAGAATATTTCAGGATTTCCAGATTTTAATGCTTGAGAGCCTGTAATACACTTCACTACATCATTATTTGGCAGGAGTGCATTACTGTTTGGGGAAGTGAAAGCAGTTACGCATTCTCAGTACTCACAGTTTTACATGTCATCGGTCCGGAGGGGCGGAGGAAAGATGAGTGTTCTCTGAAAACGTTCAAGAATGTGAACTTGTCTCTGTTACTTCAAGATGCAATTGGCAATCTTCATTGAATTTAAGCAGAACACTGTAGATCTGATACCATGCATGCTGGATGGAATTGTTGTTTTCACTGGTAATATCAAGTGTCATATACAACACAGGCATTTATTATTACAAACAGATTTTAACGTAACGCTTTCCCTCACAGTTTTGAAGAGCTAGAAATAAAAATGCCCTGACACAGTGACCAGGCAGTTTTGAACGGCCAAATATCTTTAGGAGCTAAGATAAGTGCAGCAGCATTTTTGTAACCAGATCACGTCCATCTCTCTGGATGCAAATGCACAAACAATTTAAGTTCAAACTTCAGGCCAACAGGTCTCCGAGTGCGGTTGGAGCCCAGTGATACAGTCTGCATAGTTCCTTTGTAAAAAGGGTAAATCGTGCTTAGAATTGGCCTTGTTAACTGGCTACAGGCTCAAGGCTCGAACAAAGTCCACCACAGGCAAAAAATTTAAAAAACGAAGATCACAGACATTAAATAGTCTATATTTAAAAACTACACGGAATGGCACAGAAGGATGCGATTGGCAATCCACTTAGGTTATTTTTTCTAGTACCTGTATCCAATAGTAAACGTAACAATGTGGGCAGCTGTTAGTTTAGCACAGGAGGTCTCCCATGGAAGGATCAAGAGCACCTTGTCTAAATTAGTTATTTTAACAGTTGCTAAAAATTACCAAAAGCAGCTCAGAGCTAATGAAAAGTGGAATGGGAATTAAAATAAAAAGTTGCACTGCATCTAAGAAAGTGTGATTGATGGAAGCAATTCTCATTCTTGCTTCAAGATATTGCTGAAGATGGTTGGGTCTGGTGTCTGCTATCGCTTTCCAACATCTGTTCCCAGGATGCTGCTGCTGGGAGCAGCTGTTCCCTTGCAGTGACTACAGTAAAATGTCAGTGCTAAACTGCTTAATTGGGCATTTTGAAAATATGTAAAAGGAGTGTGCTTTGGGATGAATTTGAGACACCTTACTATGTGGTATCTCCGTTCAGAGAATTCTTTACCACGTTTTTGCAGTCACTTCTGTTTAGTAATTGCAAAGTGTTTGTGTGCAAATTATCTGACCCATATGGAGAGTTCATTGAAGGTGATGGCATGCTATTTTCAGCATTTGCGGTTTGTTGTTTTTTTCCATACAGTGCATCGATAGGCTTGATAGGATGCTTCGGAGTAACTTTCGTTCCTCCAGCCGACATCTTTTCTTTAAGGTCTGCAACCACTGCCTGGTGTTGAGCAAAAGATGCTCAACTTTTTTCAGTGATTGGGGAAGGGAAAAAAAGCGGTGGGTAGGTACAGAGACTTCAGGTGGAAGCCCTGGACTGTGTCATTGTCAGTGCTGGGCCTGCCGATTGACCTGGGGACAAGTTACTAAACTTGTAATTCACTTTCCATCTCTCTGTAATTAGGTAAATTTAACTGTATCTCGTACTAATGAGATTCATGGCGAACTTAAGTGTTATGCAGGAGTGAATCATCGTCATTGAATTGGCTAAGAGAAAGGATTTGTAAGAGCAAAATACAGTGGGTACCGATCAAACCTAGAGATCTACAATACCGCTCTAATTTTTTTTATTTTTTTATATATATATATACACACTTTTAAATAATTCAGTCTCTTCAGAGAAGGACAGCAGCTTTCGAGTTAAAGTGTTGATCCATGGGTGTTCTGCTGCTCTCCAAAAGGCGCAGAGGCTTTTGCATCTGTGCCTCCGCTGCTCAAAGTGGCAGATCTTCGGAGAGGAGCCACGGACCGAGATTAATGATCTCCAGCTAATGATCAGGTGCTGTCTGTCACCTGATAGCAAGAAGTCAGTTGCGAGGGGTTGGGGTGATGACCCACCTTTTTGCGTTTTCCTAAATGTACAACCCCTTAGGCAGGCTTTACATGTTTCAGTTGGCAGGAACTGAACCTGAACTCTGGCAGCTGGAGCTGCCATATTCAACTGTGGCTCCGCACTGGAGGAGTCTAGTGCCACGCATCAGTAGATGGATCACCTTTGTGCATGCAGTTGATCCATGGCATGTATCATACCATACTTTCAATGCCACCACAATGTATCATCTAAAATTGTTGAACGCAGTTTTATTAATAGATTTCTTTCCTTAAATGCTGTAAGAGACTAAGTGAAAATGTACACTCTCTTCTTTGCAAGAAAGAAAGCGTACTACCTTGCTCCGTAGCACATCTTTTTCCTCAGAACAACACTGTCTCCTTATAAAAACACTTTTTCCCAGAAGTCTCCTACAGATGATGAGTTTAAATGTGGAAGAGTGAGGGAACTCCAGCTCCTTCATGCACCTTGATGGTTAGTACCTGTCATGGCCCCACTCGCACGGAACAGCAGGGTCTGTCCAGGGAAGGCAGGGAGGCCATTCCCTCTGCTCGAGAAATAGCAATGCTATATTTTGTCTCAAAACTAGCAGAAATGAGAAAATGGGCCGTGTTCACTCGGG
>NW_008824373.1:4206217-4208150 GCF_000699105.1 Pygoscelis adeliae | reverse complement strand
CTTGGGCAACGGGTTGGGGTTGTGGCATTTCGATGAGGCTGTTACTCATGTTTTAGAGCGCTCGCCGCTGTCACAACCACTGCCTCTAAGGACTTCTGCAAACTCCATAGCGCATCCTTCTTACCCCAGACTCCCTGGACGCTGCTGAATTTGATCTTAAATAGAAAGCGTTTGGGACATCTGAACGAAAGGGCTTCCCACTGCCTGTAACAGCCTGTGGCTGTGTGTTTAGGCTGTGTGTTTAGGACTAGTAGGTGCTGAACACCTACTGCAGCTAACCTTATTTGACCTGGTAAGCATTAGGTCCAAGTCTGGTGGTAGAGCACCGCTAGGATGTAGGAAGCCTTGGATTCAGGCCAAGGGGAATCGAAGGCGCAGCTGAGGCTTAGCCGCTGGGTTACACCGCGGTACTCTGGGTGAGCCCCTTCTGCCCTTTCGCTGGAGATGCAGAGGCAGGAGGGCAAGAGTCACGGTGCTGGGCCAGGCGGGGAGGAGGGGGATTGATTTCAGGCTTGTAGGTAGGGCCCATGGGCAGGAGAGAAGTGAAATCTAACCTGCCCCTATGGATGTGTAGCTCTGTATAGATATGCAGTGGCCTGGCCCCTGCTGCGGGAGTGCCTGTATTTCTGAACGGTCAGCCGGAGAGGAGGCAGCACCGAAGCCAAATGGACCGGCTGCCTCTCCGCAGGTCCTCTGAAACACCTCCCTCCCTTAGTCGGCTACAGAAGGCATGTAGGCAGGCTGGGTTGTCCATCCTTTTTCTTACCCAATTCGAAGGGCCAGACATTCATGATTTTAATAAGGGGCTGCTTAAGTTAAGGGTGTAGGTTCTACCCAAAATTAAAACTGTCTGGTTTGGGATACGATTTATACACTGAGGGTGTTCAGCAAAATTAGTATGCAAAAGGTCAGTGTTGTCTAGCTCCCCAAACCTATTAGGAAATAAATCAATCCTTACTTATCTGCTAGTTTAGGCAGGGTCCCTGAAACAAAGCCAGCTTTTCCCTTTACAGGCTGAACCTTCGTCGCGGCTTTCTGCCTACCGCGAACAGAGCTATCTCCACAGCTAGGACTGACACAGGCTTGGTCCGTAGTGGAGGGTTTAGCCACTGCTTACCTTTCCTGTTCCAGCGTGTGCATAGCACCTTATTTCTGTTTTCTGATGAGGTCCACAACTGATGTTCGGCTGGAAAACAGGTTATTTTCTCCCACGTCTGCTTTGTGCTATGTCTGTAGTGTGATTAGTTCTGCACAGAATGCTCACTTATTTCTAGAACTTAATCTTTCTTGGGTTTTTGTTTTGTTTTGTTTTGTTTTGTTTCAGCTCAATTTGCTTGTTGAGTTAGCGAGAGACTCTGAGATCGTGATATGTCACTTATCTGTTTTCAGTGCACTACAGTCTGCTATAGCAGAATGTCTGAATGGCTTGGGTTCTTGATATTCGCAGTATTTTAACATTTTCAGCACCCACTTACCGTGGCAAGCGGTAGTTACGAAACCGGTAGCACCGAAATAAACACAAGATGTAAACCTGTACGGTCTTACTAGCCAGCACTGCTGGGGTCTGGGTCCCGTAAAGAGACAAACCCCTGCCAGCGCTCAGGCGGTCTGGGGAGAGGGTCGCAGTTGTGCCGTGAGGCTGTCGCGGTGTTGGGTGAAAAGAGAGCACCCAGCCAGCGCCAAACGGCCCCGCGGGAGACCAGGGCTGTCTCTGGTTCTCTAGTCCTGGGAAATGGGGGTTCCACCCAAGCGGGCAGGGGTTTCGGGTAGGGGTTTTTTTTGGAGGCCTTTGGTGATGGTCTGGCATCTGGGATGATTTGACTTCGGGAAGAACAGAAGTCATTTGGTGAAACGGTGGGATTTGAGACGACCCCCCCCCAGAAGAAGGGAGCCGGGTGGGGAAGGCGCTGGCAGAGGTGTGCAGCGCTCGGGG
>NW_008824373.1:4204070-4205036 GCF_000699105.1 Pygoscelis adeliae | reverse complement strand
CGACCCTGGGGGGGAAACTCGGTCCCCGGCCACACCAGCGGCGGAGTCGTTTGTCAGAGGCCACGGGAAACCGTCTCGCCCCTTTGTGCATCTTGCGGGATTTCTCCTTGCATAAGCAATTGGCAAAGGTTAGGAAGGCGTCTTTAGATCCCCCATAATCCCAGTTTAAATATTAAAAGTATAAGCAGCCTAGGCCCAGTATTTACCTATGTAACTCCATAGATTTCCCTCCAGACCGGGACTTCTAAGAATTTACGGGACGGTTTGCGCTTCATTTTTTCCCTTTTTTTTTTTTTTTTGTATTTTTTTTCCCCCCATCTCTTCGTATTTATTTAACAAACTAGCGGCAAGGGGAGGGGGGAGACACCAACAATAAAAGCAGTGTTTTTACGACCGAGAAGTAGCCGGTCTCCCTGCCTGTAACGTGAGAGGGAGGCGAGATTCCGTCCCCGCCGCCCGCTTTGTCACCGGCTGGGTTTAAGTGGCCGGCACATCAACACAAAAGGCAAAGCCACACACGCAGCCCAAAACTCGGCACGAAACCTCTATCGGCTCGATGGTGAAGATGGGTATTTTGATAACGAAATCACCTCCCTGCCCTGGCGGGGTCTGGGCTCCGCTCCGTACCCCCGCCGTGCTTAAAACGGCAACCGCCACGGAAAGGGAAGGACAAAAATCCCTCAAGAAAGTGTTTAAGAAAAAAATAAGTCTCAAACGGGATTAAGGTTTTAATTACAATTCCCTATCGAAGTAACATGTTTGATGAACTGATCTTATCAATTAATAGTAACCTTAATTTAAAACTTATGAAATAGGTTCGCATCAAATATACCTCAGACTCCCTTCTTTTTTTTTTTGAGGGGAAAAAAAAATATGGTAAATGCTACAACCATAAAGTACCAAAGCACTAGCAGAAGAAATTGTAAAGCAGAAACGTGCTGCTTGGCCAGAAATAAATTTGCGAAC
>NW_008824373.1:4202152-4202699 GCF_000699105.1 Pygoscelis adeliae | reverse complement strand
CGGCCTCCCCGGCCCCGGGGGCGCTGCGTGAAACCCCGGCACACCCGGGACGCTTGGCCGAGTTTCGGAGGTATTTACACGGATTTTGCAGGGAGGGATTTGCTGTTCGAGGAAAGAGACTTGCAGCGTGGGTCAGGCCACGGGCTGAGGCCGGGTGCGGCGTGGAAGGCCCCGCGCTGCGGCTCGGACTCGCCTGCCGAAAAGCCCACTTGTTTGGTTTATAATTTGATGAGAAGTCGGGCCTGAGAAGGAGTTCCTGCTTTTTATTTCACCATTTCTGCTACAACCCGCTTTGGTTTTGCTCTAGCTGATTTCCCCCGGAAAAGTTCCCGCTCCTCCAAGTACCGCCCGGTGCCCCGACCGCCCGGCCGAGCCGGGGTGGAACTCGCCTTCTTCGGAGCATCTTCCTACATCCCCGACGACAACCTGGCCATGCCCCGAGCACAAAGTACCAACTTAGCGCCCGCAACGCTGAAAAACTGTGGGTTTTTTTTAGTTTTCCATCTCGAGGTTAAAGCCGGAGCGGCAGCCCAGGCCCCTTCCGAAA
>NW_008824373.1:4198166-4200948 GCF_000699105.1 Pygoscelis adeliae | reverse complement strand
CAAGAGAAGTTTAAGTGGCAATAAAAGTTGCAGTCCTATCGAAAGCAGCAATTACATTCTAGATATCGTTCGAAGCAGTGCTGAATGTGACTTGCAACAAATGTTACGTGTTTGAAATTGTAAGTGCAAGGTTGGGTCCAATTACTTGACAAAAAAGATTCACCTTTATTTCTAGAGTTGATTTCCTAGACTTCTGAAAACCAGAATGAATGTTGAAAGGACTTCTCATGACTTCAGTTTTGAATACTAGTTGATTTTTTTAAATTTTTATTTTTTTTTTTAAACCAAGGAAATCAGTGAGGTAAATGCGCTGAGAAGAATTGCATCTGTCACCTATAGTGTGGTTTCGAGTTATAACAATGGCATTGTGTTTATGTCACAGATGTGTACAGATTGGTAATACTCAGCAAAATAATACTGCTGAATTAATGCAAAATCTTTGAAACAGCACGAATGAAGCCTCTTTAACTTGCAGTCAGTTTGATAGGCAAAGTCAGTTTAAAATTATGTTTTGTTGTGTTGGAAACTCAATTGGATAAAAGCACTAAAACAAAAAAAAAAAACAAAAAAGAGTGTTGAAAAAATAAACAGTCCTGAGAAGCCAGTATTATCATTGCCTTCTTTTTTCCCCACTTGAATATTTCATAATTTTTTTATATTTTAGCAACAAAATGTCTTTTGTTGTTGTTTGGTTTTTTTGTTTGTTTCTACTTTCTCCCCCACAGTGATCTGGTATGCAGAGCTTTCTTGATACATTGATTTTTGTTTCTCTACTTAAACTCTGAAACAACATGTAGCTGAGTAGGTTTATGGGTTTCTTTTTCCCATAAGGTTTAAATGGGTTGCATTTTCACATGTTTGCAAAGTCCAGGATTTACACATGGCATGAGGTAAATACAGGTTGAGGTTTTAGGCTCCAATTCTGAAATTAGATTTGAGCTAGTAAGTAGACCTTTGTGTCTATGGAGAGAATCATTAGGGTGCCAGAGAGACACAAAAGGCCGTTTGCTTTTCTTTTTTTTTTTTTTTTTTAAGGAGCCAGACCTTAAATTATCAAAGGGGAACGAGGAGAGTCTCTTCTCCCCCGTGCCTTCCGCCAGAACACGCAACTAACTTGAGGAGCAGCTCTCCCCACCAGCATCAAAGGCAAGGACGCCCCTACCCGCACAGAAATCAAGGCTTCGAAACACACCGCTGCCGTTCGTCTGCGGAGAGACACAATGAACACAGCTCCTGAGGCTCTCCCTCAAGACCCTGGAAGTTATGAGCGTGGAACCTCTCGGTATAGGCATCAAATTTATTCCAAAAATTCCATGAAATATAAAGGAATGGCGGTGCTTTTACACAGAACTCAACTCAGTATAAGTACTGGGGTGTTCTCCCTCCAAATCTTAAGAACTATGCAAATCTGTGCTGTCTTTAAAAATAAAATAAAGATATTTCAATAATTAGAACAAACTATGAAGGTATTGTGCATTTCTGTTTTATGTAGATAATAAAATATTACTTTAACATAAATATATAAGGATCTCTGCGTTTTTATTTTTCCCCACAAGCACATCCAAATGTACCAAAACAAAGTATTTTTAAAGAGACTGAACCAAAAAAAAAAAAAAATTACATCCCATATAGATTTTGTTCACCTACTCATTTAAAGCTACAGAAAAACAGTTTCCATAACCTGTTTGCTTTAAAAGAAATAAATATACATTGAGGCAGGCCACTTAAAAATGATATGAAAATATTTCCCTGGGTAGCATTTAAAAAAAAAAAAAGAAAAATAGACAAAGAAAACATTGAAACTATTTCTGCATTTCAAAGGACAAATATTAAACATATATACATAGTGGTAAGGTTTGCGTGGTAACTTTTTTTTTTTTTTTAGTAAACCTATTTGGAGTTTGAGGCTTTTCTCAAACGTCCTCTCGACTCCGTTTTCTGACCTTACGCACGTATTAATAAGTGTCTGAAAGTTCATTTCCTCCCTTTACCACTGGATCTGCCCTGATCTGATTCACTTCACTAGGCGCTAGTCCTCAACACTTTAAATAACAAGCAGCTCAATACATCCGAAAAGAAAAAAAAAAAAAAAAAGAAAAAAAAAAGAAAAGAAAAGAAAAGAGAAAAGCTTGGTGCCCGTATCTTTGTAACAATTGTTGGAAAACTAGGAAAAAGGCTAATGCATGTGCCTCTCAGAAATCATCATCTGTCTTACCAGGAAGAAAGAAATAGAGAAGGAAAGAAAGAAAGAAAGAAAGAAAGAAAGGGAGAGAGGAAGAAAGAAGGAAAGAAAACCCAATGTCACAGGCGCTTTAAAAGACAATGAGAAACATACTCTAAAGCCTTAGCTACTGAATGCAATATTTATAGGAGAGTTCTGCGAGAGAATGCTTCACTGTTTTTTCTCCATAATTGTCCAACACTCAACTAAGTAAACTTTTAGATTATAAAAATGCTTTGTCTCTATAGCACCCGTTTGTGCTGACTAAATGATCCCTTTATGAATTTATAACTATCATAGTTTAAAGTTCCTCTAATGTATATGCATAGCTGTGTGTGTGCATAAGTACACAAACACACGCACGCAGACACACGCACATACATGCGCTGCTCCGAGGTCCCGCTCCTCTGCTGCCCTTTAGAGCTTTTTGTTTTGCTTTTTTTTTTCCTTTTTTTTGTCCCCGTGGGTTTTTCTCTTTTTTTGGAAAGTTAACCGTTTCCCATCAAGATAATGTCACGAAATGCACTTTAAAACTATTAACGAGGGGGGGGGGGGGGGGGA
>NW_008824373.1:4193353-4197803 GCF_000699105.1 Pygoscelis adeliae | reverse complement strand
GGTGGGGGCGAAGCTAAATAATCCCCTTTCCCTCTCAAGGAAGCGCCACTTTCTCCGGGAAAACTCTGGAAACGTGTTGTTTCGTCTCCGCCTTTCCCACAGCGGGCCTTGCTCGCCCGCACTGACACGATCTGGAAGGGCTGCACGTATTTTTTTCCTCCCCCTCTGGCTGCGCCTCGGCCCCCGGACACACTGCCTGAAAATGAAGTTTACTTTGTCGATTGGCATTATTCTCCCTTCTCCAAACTCGACTCTCGCCGTTGAAGGCGTACGTTAAGCAATTACGAGAGTCACGTCTCCGGAGAATGGAAGCTGGCGGTGCATATATATGTGTATATATAGAGATTATATATATATATATGTGTATATATGTACGTCTATGCACGCATGCATACGTATACATACATACAGATATACGCATTCTTTTTGCTACGGTAAAAGGAGAAAATAAGCGTTACACATATTTAAGAAGACTTGTTTATAACAAAAGTTCACATATACACATAAAGCAAAGGCTAAAACACAGTAACATATTATAGACCGGTCACTGGTTGACTAACGCTCACCGTGGAAAATGCAAGTCATTTGCAAAATTAAGGTCGGAAAGGAAGGAAAAAAAAAAAAGAAAAAAAAAAGAATTTGTTTATGTAAACTTCGATTTTCTTGCAGTGCAAATTGGTACGGTTAAATACTGTCTACAGCAAAAGGGATAGCTTTTCCTTTCTCTTCTTTTTTTTTTTTTTTTTTCTTCCATATATTCCTACAGGGGATCCACAGAAAATAAACACAGCAGCATGTGCCAACACCGAGCGACTATCAGCCAAAAGAAAATCTCAGGGAAAACAACTGTTTCTGTTATGGCATGTCTGAAGACATTTGACTAGCAGAAAATTGCTCAGTAAAGTAATTAATGCTGAACTTGGTTACTGGTGGGTTCTGAACATTTATTTCTTAGGTATATGTAGGTTGTACATCACTGTCCAGTATTCCAGGCAAAGGACTATATACTAACTGGTTTATAATTGGATTGAAGTGGATATTGCTTTGGTGTATCCGAACTCAGACATTAAACTCTGGGTTTTTTTACTTTTCTTTCGTTTTCCTATTTATCTACAATTTGTTGCTACAGAAAGATTTCCCTAAACAGGTCATTCTGCAAAAGGATCTGAACTGACTAGTTTATTTCATGATTGTTAGAGAGGGTCATAGATCAGGACTCCTCACTCGGGGTCCTTCCTCTGGGTCCCACAAACATCTCTCTAGACAGTGGCAGGTCGAACTCCAACAAGAACGCTTGTCTCTCAGCGTCGCAGCGATGAGCAGCATCTCCAAGAGACGAGTCTACCCTTATCCAATGAACACCTCAAAGATGATTCACTTATTGCATCCAGACTAGATTCAAGTCAATAATTCCAGGTATGTGTGGATTCTGGTAGTGAGATTGTAGGTCTGTTGGGTACTCCACGTGCTCTGAGTACAAGCATCCATTGCTAGCATCACTCTTCCCACAAGCAGTTGTGCATGTAATAGTACTCTCTTGCATAAGCTTAGCGTGTGACAATTCCTGTGGGCATCATTACTATCTATCATGAACCAAATACTGAGTCCATCTAAAGAGGAATCACTTTTGTGCTGTGATTTCTCTGTAGTAGTTCTTCCGGGAAACCGGATCGGAGAACAGCTTGCAGGCTTGGTTTTGCTATTTTATACACTTTTTTTCCTGGCAGATTTTCATCATGGAACCCTGAACCTTATGGGGTTTTTTCAAGTTCTCAGAGGTTAGGGTGTATAAAATACCAGGGCTTGAGTTTGTTAAGTAACAGAAAAAATAAACAGAATGTGTTTCCATGGAATGAAGATGCTAAGGAAGAGAGAGAAAACTCCATAAAAAGCAGTATGATTTACTTCAAGCCTTTTCCATCTCACAAGGTCATCAGATACACCTTGGACTCAAAGAGAAAATGATATCTTTTCAAAGGACCAAGAAGAGATTCCAAAATTCCAAAATATGAGTCGGCTTCTTACAGCCTGATTAACCCACAAGAAAGCTGTAGATGCATGAGCTGGTTCAAGCTTAGCTCAGCTAAGATGGAGAAGAGAGTGACAGCAAAAGACAAAAATTTCAACAAGGGAGAATTTGGCCATTGTTTTCATATGGTCCTTTCTCATAAATACAGGAATCCCACTTTTGTCTAAATTAGATTCTCATCCCTTTGTTAGAAGGTGCATCAATGTCAGTAGGACCCTGTCAGTAAAAAAGGCCACAAGGATAAGGACCTGACTTTTAATACTCTGTTTCTTTTGAAATCAGTGTTCAAGGATGGTTTAGATTCCCCTCCATTTTCCTTTTTTTTCTTGCTTCATTGCCAAGTATCACATGATCTACACCTAATACATGATCCAGTTTGAAGAGCGAACATCTCTGACAAAATACAGTGTGGTCTGATGATCGAAACCTGGTTTTGACTTTTTACAGACATGAAAATCTGATGTTAATAGTCATAACAACAATCATCATATCAGCTTGGTTGCTACCCTAATTTAGGAAAGTGAGTGTGTTTGAGTTAATATCCAAATTTCATACAGAAGAAGAAAATAAGTGAAGCACTGAAAAATTGTGATCCTACCCCTCTCCGGCCTCTGCATTTTAATATCCAAACAGAAAGTTCTGGGGCACTGGAAAATATGGAAAAAGGGGATGATGCCATTGAAACATGGAAAATGTTCCTCACGTATACCATCCAGATGTGCCAGAGCTCTATGGAACCAGATGGTCTTTTATTTTTAAACATAAATAGTTGAACAGCTGCTTTCAAAGCCAAATATGGACATTGCAAAGAGGAACAATCAATGATTACTTGACTCTCGTACTCTCCATACCTTTGCACTCTACTCAGAATATGTAATATTCTGTAGTCCTGTTGGCGATTAAAAAAACCCAAGCTGTTATTTCTATGCACCTTCTATAAAGTTTGGAGCTTGTGCAGTGATCAATAGGTGTCTCTGGACCTTCTTTGCACAGAACATCAGACCAGATTAGTGCTCACCTTTAAAATCTGTGAAGTGAACCAGGTGCCGGCAGAAAGGTCAGCAGCTGGGTGGCTTACAACACACTGCTACACATCTGGTTGTGAGTAAGGGAAATTCTGGCCTAAGACCATGTAGGCTTAAGTCCTATACTTAAAAACGTGTTCAATCACAACTTTAGTGTTTTTTCTCACCACTACAAGAAGATAGACAAACTGGAACAAGTTCAGTGGAGGGCCACTGGGATGGAGTACTTGCCCACTGAGCAGAAACTGAGGAACCAGGGCTTGTTCAGTCTGGAGAAGGGATGGCTTCAGGGTGATCTAACAGCAGCCCCCAGTATCTATGGGGAGGTCATCAAGAAGATAGAGCCAGACTCTGCAGTGGTGCATGGTGTGAGGATGAGAGAAAATGGGCCTAAGTTGAAAGGAGAGAGACGGCTGGATATAAGGAATACCTTTTTACTGTGAGGACAGCTGAACAGTACAGCAGGCTGCTGAGAGAATTTTTGTTATCTCCATCCTAAAAGGTTTTCAAGACTAGGCCAGAAAAAACTGCCAGTAACCTGGTCTGAGCCGTAACTGACCCTACTTTGAGCAGGAGGTTAGATGAGAGCTTCTGAGGGCCCTTCCAACCTGGATTATCTACAGCCCTATGATCCCTTATGCATTGCTACATAGAGGTACCCAGTCCCCGTTCTGTAATTGTCATCAAAAACAGCAGAGGGGTTTTTTTCTCATTGTGAGATGGTCTTGCAGTGTTTCCACTGCAAAAGGTAACTGCCCCTGCATCCCCTGATGGGATGGCATCACACCTGTGTGTCATGGTTTAACCCCAGTCGGCAACTAAGTACCACACAGCCGTTCACTCACCCTTCCCCCCAACCCCTGGTGGAATGGGGGAGAAAATCAGAAAAAAAAAGTAAAACCCATGGGATGAAATAAAGAGTTTAATAGGACAGTGAAGGAAGGAGACCCTGGAACTGGATCCGGATTTCCTAGGAATGAGCAGCGCCCGGGCTGGCCGCCGCGAAAAGAGTTCACTGCCCATTTTTGAGCTGGAAGCCATAGCTTTGTCTCGAAAATAAACTGCTCACGGGGGTAGGTGCGCGTCGCAGGCTCCCGCTATCTTCATCGAAATAATACAATAGGGCGGACCGGGGAATTTATTACTACTAACAAGAAACAGCTTTCTTCTGCGAGTTGTTTATAAATCATCGTATTTAACGTGAGCGGTGGAAAGGCTCCTTGCCTGGAAATATTCCTCTGCGTGGGGGTGTGGAGGAGCGGGGGGATGGGCTCCTGCACATAAACATATACACAGAAGCAGCATAAACAGGATATCCAGTGCCCTGAGACAAGGGGCGCAGCAGGAGTTACCTCGTTTCTTTAGTTTAGCGGCGTATCAAGAGCTCCTTCTGCCG
>NW_008824373.1:4189494-4191370 GCF_000699105.1 Pygoscelis adeliae | reverse complement strand
GGGGGGGGAATCCCCGCGCCTCCTTTCTGCGTCTCTATTATCTTCCCATTAGATGTTGTTTTAGGAGGAAATGCGCCAGGAGTGCAAAGACGCGGCGAGCTGCTCAGAGAATTGCTGGGTGCAATAAACGTGAGGCTCCTGGTGCTCCCTTTAAAGGCCAACTTGGAAGATTTGTGCTTATTGCTGGGGCGCATTTAATGCACCTTTTGTGAGATGGGATTGTTTTGATCTCCGCTTCCTTTTTAACCTTTCTCTACGAGGTATTCAAGCCTGCACTTTCGTGTGGCTCTCTCCAGTGTTGCTCCAAGGAGTCTGATTCGGTGGAGAGACCCCAGACATGAATGAAACTTCAACTTTAAGGGCCTGCGGAGAGACAAAACTGAGGCCGGGGCTTCACAAGTGATTGCTTTAAAAAAATCCAATCTACACAAAGAGGCAGCTGGCTGCTTTAATGAAAACTGCTTAAAGCTGCAAGAACCGCAGCCTCAGGGATGTATTTATAAGATGACTCAAAAGCTACACTTTCAAGTTGCTTCTCCTCGGGGTAGATATAACAAACACATTTAACTAAGAAATCTAAACAAAAAGGACAGGAATTGATAACTTTGATTGCACAAGCTCACATTACCCATTGAAATTAAAATCCGCCGTCTAAATAGATTTCTCCACCTATCTCTAGAGGAAAGAAAATCTCTCTCCCTGCATATATAGATATACACACACACGCGTGTAATATCATATACATATCGTTTTTGCCCTGCTAGAATACTGATCATCCCAGAAGTTAGAAAGGTGTAGAATTTGAAAAAAAAAAAAAAAGTTCCTGTAAAGTTTGCATTAATGTTCATTTCCAACATTCCCCGCAACTCTATTCTTCCGGCCACTTCATTCGTCTGAGACTCTTGCTATTTTATCTGCATCACTGTTTAAACTAGGAGGCTATAATGTTCTAACTTCGGGATTTGAAATTAAATTATTTGAATTCACGGATATTAATCTTTTCCCTTCATCCTCCAGTTCTGAATCTTGTCATTAAAAATGATCCACCCTTTGTAGTCCGCAAGTGAATATTTTATAGACAGATACCGCTATGAAGACTTCTAACACAACGTCAACCAGTCAGACTTAGCTGTTGCAGGGATTACTTTGAGTAATTTATCAAAGGCAGGCTGCTAAATTTTGAGTGGTGAATATGAGGCCTTGGGGGGAAAAGAAGCAGAAGCAGCAGCAGAAAAGAAAAAAAAAAAGACAAATTCCATCAGTCTACGAGATAAATTCTGGTTGGAGTTAATACCGCTTGTTTATTGAATTCTCGGAGACAGACCCAGATGCTGTTGGTGCTGCGGAGTTTGCAATTTAGTGTTGAAAAGCCTGGCTGGGAAATGACCGCCCCGCGATGGAGCTGGAAGGGCGTTTCTTCCGGCGTGAAAAGCAGGTGAATTGGGAGGAGAGAGGAGGCGATCCGGCCTCTCCGGCACGGGAAAGCCGTGTCGGCCGGGACTTGCCACAGCCTGCGCTTGTCCGGAGAATTGTGCAGGGCGAAACACAGCAACGGATTTAAATAAAAGGGGGGAGGGAAAAAAAAAAAAAAAAGGAAGAGAGCGAAAAAGTGCCCAGCCTTCTCTGGCAAATCTAACGGTTGCTTTTCTTGTTTGTTTCTTTCGTTCAGTGATCACGTCTGATGGAGAGAAGCAGGCACCCCGGGAAGGGCTCAGATAAATCGTGTCCCTGCTTCACCGGGGGACATGATCCTCCCTCCCCCCCTTCCAGCCTTCGGGGCACTTCTGGGCTCAACTCCCGCTGCTCTCCCGAAGCGCCTTCTCAGAGGGCTCTCGGTCGCCACTGCCCCGCTCAGTCACTGGCGGGGGGAAGCCGA
>NW_008824373.1:4187078-4188528 GCF_000699105.1 Pygoscelis adeliae | reverse complement strand
CTTCTGGCCGCGGAGCAGCAAGCACGTAGCGCTGCGGGGTGCCCCGAGTCACACAGCCCGACACCACACCTGATCCAGCGCCTACTCACTCGGTCACAGCGGCTTCGCACCCTGCAGAGCATCCGTGGCACTGATCCTGACACGAGCTGCGTGGGGTTTTGTGGGGTGTTGGGTTTTTTTTTTTTGGTGCCTAAGTAATTTAAAGGGGGGGGGGAATAACTTCTTCCCATGCAAATGAACAGCTCTTTAATTTTAAAAGAGACTCTTATTTTGCAGCAGTGTTTTTTGTTGCCTTGCTATTGAACTTTGAAAATAGTGTGGCGGGGGAAGGCAATAATGAAGGGTCTCGAAGGCTTAAGATTTAGTTAAGTGAGTGACTCAAGATGGCACAAAGAAAGTTAGTTACTTAGTTAATTGAGAATTATTCACCTTCTGAGATCGGCGCAGCGGTTTGTTCGGATGACAGTGCGAACTTGGGGCGGGGGGAGGCAGGCAGGCAGGCAGGGGAGGAGGCAGATTTCACTGGGTTTTTTTTTTCCAGGACAAGTTAAATTGCAGCTGAAGGAGAGAGGTCAGTATCTTTTCAAATCAATCTCTCTGTCTCTCTGCCTATGTCCCCACCTATTCCCTGTAAAAGGAAAAGCTCCAACTTTGTTCCTCCGTCTGTTCTGTATCATCTGCAATCGACAGTTCTTTAGATTGCATGCACTTTTGCTCCCGATGAAGTGAAACTTTAAAGGTGTACAGTCACTTCTCGGAAATAGGGAAAAGAGGCAAGTCGTCTTTTCCGGTCTTATAGGAGAATTGTTCTCTTCCCGTGCAACTGTTAATTTTCTCTCTCTCTCTTTTTTTGTGTCTCATTTTCGAATTGTAGTCGACAAGTTTTATTTAAAAAACACTTTACAAGCCACCACTTAATGCATTATTCACATTTTTTAAAAATGCTTGAAAGAAATCACGTTAATGAAGAGAACATTTGTAGTAATTTGGTGATAATTATCAGAATCACCAAATATTCGCAAAGGCTTTAACATTACGTGTTGGAAGAAAAGCAAAACACATTATTTTAATAGTCTGATATGCAAACTATGGACCATTCAATTACATGGCTTAATAATGCATACATGATGTGATCTTGTTACTGGGATAGGAAGGGCTGCAGTAATTCACTCCAAAGACCAAGTGTGCTCTTACATCCAGTAAAATCCATTGCCATGGATCAGGGGGCCCTGCCAAACTACATTTAAGAGAATAAAAATTAATGACTGAGAATTTGAGCGTTAAATTAACATTAATTATATGACCTGCCTGCTGGAAAGATTAAATTTCTTACGCCCTAATTAGATAACGTCTCCTCATACATCAAACAATTTCCATTTCCAGATTTCAGGATTAAAATGCAGACTGGGGAGCCCAGGCTTGCTCGGTCGCCGGCGCCCGCCGGCCGCAC
>NW_008824373.1:4181390-4186230 GCF_000699105.1 Pygoscelis adeliae | reverse complement strand
CATCCCCGGGCTCTTCCCGCATGGCATCTCGGCTTGTTGGGGGGATGCCGGCGGTGCCTCGACGGTCCTTCCTCGGGTCTGCGTTTGTGCTGAGGAAGCCAGAATCAAACCAAGTGTTACTATTCAGAGGCTGTCTTGGGAGAGGAGGAGCGCAGCAGAGCTGGGGTGGCCTTTGGTGGCCTCACGGTTAAATGCAAAGGTCACGGCAACTCCCTCCCCACCCTGAGAAAGCCGTGAAAAAGAGGAATCATAACATCATAAAATTTTACCTTGTTCTCACTTCATTCCATAGGACCAGATAATTGCTTTTTCAACTCAATTGAAACTCAGTTTCTGTTATTGCGATGTCGCTGCTCCTCCATGAGTTTCAGCATTTGTCTAAAACATCCATGTCTTGTCTATTAGTGTCTCTTGCTCACTTTCTGGACTGGATTGATAACCATTTACGTTTCACGCTATGTTAAGTAACAGCTTCCAGAAATGGAGTAGGTGAGGAGGCAGTGGAGGAGATAAGAGGAAATTGTCTTGTTCTTGGGCTGCCTCCCTGAGCTCCAGAAGCACCTCTCCTTCAAGTATGAAGCCTAGGCCACGCAGCCAGACCAATGCTAAACACAAGTCACTATTCCCCAGGGAGCTAGTCTTTCTGATAAATAACACATACCTTTTGTTTTAAATTTAATGGCAAATAAGGTCTGGTTGACAAGAGCGCCAAGGGCAGTGGAAGTTAGCAGCATGCAAGAAGCCTGTGAACTTGAATAGCATCTCCAGCAACATATCCACACTCCAGTAACAACAACCTCCAGCCAGAAACAGCTGAAAAACATATGTAAAGGAAGCAGATCCAGAAACAACACAAAAGAATATTGCGGCAAGCAGCAAAAAAACATAGCAGCCTGCAGAGCTCCCACTGTTTGCCACTCCTTCCAGCTTTACAACAACGGTTTCTGTAGGAGGTTACTTTTTCCCCGGTCAAACTGATGTCTGTCCCTCCATCTCCTCCCATCGGCTTTAGCAGCAGAACTGAAGGGGCTGAAAAATGTGTTGAAGAGGGCAGAAGTGAGCGGGTGACGTTGTGAAATTGTGGTCTTCAACTAAAATACACCTGCACTTTTCTAGTTACCCAGTTATCACGTTGGGAGTGTAATAGCCTATTTGTTATGATAATCTAATAATCCGTCTAGAAGTTTTATATTGAAAGGAGGCTACAGTTGACGTAACTGTTTCTTCCCTGAAAATGCAGACGTGGATGTGGTGGGATGTCCCTTTCTCTGTGCTGTGGTGAGCGATAGCTCAAAGTTTAATTTTAAATATTTGCGGTCCAGCAGATTTTCTCACATTTGTGTAAATCCGGTGGTTTGAAACAAGATAAATCACTTTCCTGTTTCGAGAGCAGGGTGGGCAGAGATCTTGGCTCGAGGACTGCTACAGGTGAAATGATGGTCACACTTCTGCGGCTATGCTTGACTGTCTGGTGGTGCCGACACCAGTTAGAACAGCAGGGATTTCTCTGTCGCTCCCACACACAGCCCACGAAAGGCAATCAGTCTTTGTAGGGAACAGCTCAAATAATTCATGTACCATAATAATTGTATATGCCCACTAAAGTGACACCGAACAGTCGATTCTTCAAGAAAAAAGATTTGCCCATCACCCTAGATAATTGCTAAAGTGTTACATATCTAAAAAAATCCCTAAAACCTCATGATGGTAAGTACAGACAAATTAGCGATGATTCCTGAACCTAGAGCTCCCTGGCTGAAAAGAGGGGCTCTCTGCACGTGAGCTGGGTGGCAGAAATGAGCCTGGATCCCTCCCCTTAGGCCCTTCACATCATGAGGATTGGGTTGTACAACCCCCCCCGTTGTCTGCTGCGCAAACATATGGTTGGTGTTTCCTCAGTAGGGACCCCCCAGCTGAGATTGCACCTGTGGTACAGTCAACAGTAAACACGACTAAAGAGAGTTAACCTACTTACGCGCACCGAGAGAGGTGAGTTTACTCACTTTTATTTACTGCTACACCACGGGACTGCGCTTCAGCATAAATTGGTTCAAGGTGCCTCGTTTCAGGAGTTGTACAGAGAACTGGCTTCTTAGTTATTCTGTAACTCAAAGGTGTGCAAAATTGCTGCCTAACTGGGAATAAAATTATCATAAGCGCAATTATGCCTGTGCTGAAAGGACAAGGTCAGAAGAGAGAATCCAAAATGTCAACAAGACTAGTTCATGATGGATTGTCCCAGACAAAGCTGTCCGATGTTATACATCACAAAAAGTTAAAAGATGATGTAATTTATATGTTAGACTCATTGTCAATTCACACCAGAACCCGAGGAACGGCAAAATCAGTTGTAGTACTTTCAGCCATATGGCATGTTTTGGGATGTGTGGTGAGGGTGGTTGGCAATACATGATTTTTACCTTTGGCGTGTCAGTAAAGCATTTTCTGAGCTGACAGTAGCTTTTGCATTTGGCACCGATAATCCTGGGGGACCCTGTGTCAGCCTGCTTTCCCTGCCATGGCTTCACGACAACTCGTTCTCTTGAAAGAGAAGGTCTTTATGCAGCCAGAAGGGTCTCCGAGTTAGTCCTTTGCTCCAGAGTTTTGGCATTGCTGGTTCAAACCTCTTGGGCTGGTCCATCATGGTTAGGCTGGACTACTCAAGGGCAATTTGGTGGCTTTGGTGTCTTCTACCAGCCCTCAAATGTTTCTTGCAGGGCTTCTTGTGCTCCTCTTCCATTATTTCCTTTCTTCCTTTTTCTTATAGCCATCTTTTACACTAAACCAACATATTTATTCAATAAACATCCAGAAAAATCTGGTCAACATCCAGTGTTCATACATTATTTTGGAAGAGGTCCATATTCACGGCTGCTGAAAAAATAAACGTGTTCAAAAACCTGCATGCTTTGGTTTTAAGGGTAGGAGATGAAGACCTCACTCTTTTCTTTGCCTCCTATTTGAATGCATCCCGGTCATTACAGGTAGGAATGGGAGCGCTGCCTCTTGTTATAGTTGCCTGATACTTCCAGTTAAAAATCATGGTTATAATGTTGCTAGATTGTATCAACAAAGCCAAAATTTTCTGTTGTCACCCAGACCTTCAGGAATGAGAACAAAGATCTCAGCACTGAAGTTCCAGGTTGCAAAGAAAAGCCGTAATGCCAATTTGGTCAAGTTAAAAAGAGTTTGGAAAAAAGCCCAACCAAACAGGGGTTTGGTTGCAGCAGCAAAGCAGCAGCAGGCATCTTTGAAGGTTCTCTTCTCCCTAAGAAAACCTTCGTTCGCTCATCCCTCTGAAAGCGTGCATGCACCACCCACAAGCAGTAACTGAGTACAATGCCACCAGAGATGCACACAGGCTGCATCTTCCCCTCCTGGCTGCTCTGTGCCGCTTCCTGAGAGACTCGTTATTGTCAGGCGCATGGGCCAGACAGCAAAGCTCCCTGGCACGGAGGTGGAGGGGAAGGAACGGGGTGAAAAAGGAAGGAGAGGGTGGAGACACAGATTCAGGTGCACCTCTGGAAGTTGGAAGGGGGAGAGAAACTATGACTTGGCCTTCAGATTAGGAGTGAGAGCTGAAAATGAGGAAAGTGGGGTAGGAATGGTTTGGCGAATAAATTAGAGCTGGGTGAAGAAGGAACCTGGATCTGAGGATTGGAAGGAGGATGCTGCTGTCTGAAAGACAAAAGGAAAGACAGCTTACTGAGGACACTTGAGGAAGCAAGAAGCTGTATGGAGAGCTGGAGTACCTAGGGCTGGGTGGGTAAAGACTCTCAGACTTCTTGAGCCATGCAGGGAGGATTGAGAAATGGTGGGAAAGCAGGCACAGGCAGAATTTTCATCTGTGGTGGAGCAAAGAGAAAGTCCAAGGAGTGGGACTGGCTTCAGATGGAGTGAGTACCATGGCAGAACTAGCTCTTCCAGACATAGCTGAGGTCTTTCAGCATGGTCTTGCAGACATGCTGAGGGTGGAAATTGGGGCCATTTGGAAATTACATACCTTCAGATCGTAAGTGCATTGTCAACACAATGAATAGAAATGGTTGTTCCTCTTTTCTGGAAATGTAACTCCACCTGGACCTTGCATTGGACCATATTTATTGTCTTAGGTTAGACTGCAAAAGACAAGACCTTAGACAGGGCTTTTTGATTTTAGTGTAACTTGCTATTATGCCCATAAAGAAAAAGGCACATGCTACATATATATATGTGTGTGTGTGTGTGTGTGTGTGTGTATTTATTCAGAGACATGCAAAGATGGTAGCTGCATGCCAGGTGTTAGATGTGGTGTGGTAAAAATAACAGTTAAATTGCTTAGGATAGCCACAAGCCCTCTTCCCTCCCTTGTGTTTGCTGAAGGTACAGAAAAGACTAGAAATGCAGTTTAGGCTAGATACCTAGAAGGAGGCTGAAGCTCAGTGTTGCAATGCCTAACTTTTAGATACCCTGCTTTCCCTCAGCCCGGAACTGGACTCCAGGTTATTGTAATTACAATCCTGATAAGTGGGCACCTCAGGAGGGGCATGTGGCTGGCCTCAACCTGCTGATAGAAAATGGTAAGCAGATGCAGTTGCTCTTCTCTTACTGTGCTGGTTTTGGCTGGGATAGAGTTAATTTTCTTCACAGTAGCTAGTACGGGGCTATGTTTTGGGTTTGTGCTGGAAACAGTGTTGATAACACAGGGATGTTTTCGTTACTGCTGAGCAGTGCTTACACACAGTCAAGGCCTTTTCTGCTTCTCACCCCACCCCACCAGCGAGTAGGCTGGGGGTGCACAAGAAGTTGGGAGGGGACACAGCCGGGACAGCTGACCCCAACTGACCAAAGGGATATTCCA
>NW_008824373.1:4164787-4180776 GCF_000699105.1 Pygoscelis adeliae | reverse complement strand
CCTTCCCTTCCCTTCCCTTCCCTTCCCTTCCCTTCCCTTCCCTTCCCTTCGTAGTTTTGGACAGAGGATGCAGGCAGCGAAGGTGAGGATCATGTCGCCTAACTTCAGATGTCTGCAATGCAGGGGCCATTTGCAGTCAACGGGAGGCACAGTTCATCTGCTGTGTTTAAGTGTCTGCTCTGGGATGAAATGCAGTGCCTAGGGTAAGTAACTCAGATATAGCTGACTACACCGTGGATGCCAAATTTAAGCAAAATTAATGTGACACCCTAGTTAAAAAGCTAGGCATTTCCAGTGATAAATAACAAGCTTTGAGGATGTAAATTTTGAATGTTGATGTCTCCAGGGACAATTCAGTGCCCAGCCATGTGTATCTAGAAAGTTGAGGCGGTGTAGTTTTCCTGCATATCTGGTTCTGTTGATGTAAAAGATCAGAGCTCCTATTTGTGTTTTCATTGTGTTTCTGCATTTGCATCGGGGTTGGTAAGTAACCATAGTGTCTTCTTTCAAAAACCTTGAAGCAGAAAGTGAGTCCAGTTATTTTTGAATAATACTTTTCGAATTCAAGCACCAGAGCAAAGTGGCAGTTTTCTATGGGTTCATCTTTGGTGAGGCAGGAGGAAACTACCTCTATTGCTATTAACTTATTTGAATGGGATCTTGTGAAATGTCTACTGAAAGGCAATGTTCACATGATTGGGATAGTTAAAGTGGATTTTGATGAGAGGTAAATGAAGGAATATGTGTGCATATACATAGCAATACGTGTCTCCCACACCTGAGATATTTTTCTCTATTAGTTATGGGTGAGATGTCTTTTCTGCTTGACATTGCTGTCACTGCAGAACATTTTTGGGCAATGGGTCTGTGAGGCATACGGATAAAAAAAAAAAGCCTTTTACAGCTAAATTAAGTGTTGGCATCTCTCACAGGACTTTATCACAATTTTTTTTCTCCTTAAATCTCCTACTCCTGGATTTATGTAATTAAATGACAATCTCAACTCTTGTGAAAAATAAAAAATATGGTTTCTATACATCATGATTCTAGAGGGACGCTTTAAAAAGTGATTTGAAGGTACCCTGAATGTGCAGCAACCAACAGAGAAATAAAATGAAAACCACATTTATTATTAGGAAAAATCTTGAAACTTTTAACCGCACTTGTCATTTTTAAAGTTGACTTATGATTTAGATTAGACATTAAGAACAGCTTTCTAACTTTCAGTTGGAAAGCACAAGAATAGATTGCCTAGAGTGGCAGTGGGAGGATTTTGAAAATAGATTGGACAAATGTCTGCCGGGAATGGTTCAGCTACAGTTGATCCAGCCCAGTGCAAAAGGATGCACAAGCGACCTCTAATTCTTCTGAGCTGCAGCGGGTTATGCTCTCTGAAAGCTGGCAGTGGTCCCCCTCCACCGGCGCCAGCGCAGGAGCCCGGCTGGGTTACGCTGAGGTGGGGCGGGTCGGCAGGCGCAGGCGGACAGGCTGCCGCCCTTCCCGGGACACGCGCGGCGGCGGAGAGCACCAGCGCTGACAGGAGGGCTGTCACGGCTGGGGTTCGCCCCCCCGCCCTGCCTGACCTTTCCGCTTGACTTCTCCGAGCATATTTTTGGTTATAAGCAGTTCCTCTGGGCAGCCAGGAGCGAGGTAGGGAGTCACCTTCTCTGCAAATGTTATACATGAATAAACACCTTCCTAGGCTTACTTAACCCCAGTCCACTGTGTGTCTGTTTCCCTGCTGACACACCATTAGCATCTGAAGCATCTATATTTCCTGAATCGCAACAGAGATAACTTATCATTCCAGCTGCTTATCTCAGACCTGCCCTGTGGATCCAGTGGAAAGATTTCCCCTTTAGCATGTAACAACAGGTGCCTGATACTCACTTTGAAATGTTCCCCTCTTTTAAATAAAGAAGATTTGTGATTCTTGCCCTGTACATTTTGCATCTCTCTTTCCATCTCTATGCCCATATTGCTCGGTTTATTATTATTGGACCGCCGGCCCATACCTTGCTGGCAGTGGTATCAGTTCCACGCAATATATGCCCCGGGAAGTTTCGGATGTGTTAGGAGCATCCTTGCATTGCAGTTGCCAAAGTTGGTGTGCCATTTAGAAAGTGGGCCGGGAGGGGATTAGGATTCAGGAAACTCTTCTGGAAGCTGCAGGAATATCAAGCGTCCATTGAATTGTCTTTTGGTACCTCTTTTCTCTCTTTACAACACCTCCGGATATTAAGTCAGCACATATTATGTAGTGCATAGGTTCACTTTCTGGGAAAAGGGTCAGCAGAGGCAAAAGCGCCCACAGCAGCTAGTGGCCCCGGAGAGCAGGAGGGTGGGACCGGAGAGGAGCGTACCCAGGAGACACCCCTTTGCAGTCCCTCTTCCAGGGAGTTTCACTCCGCTCCCCTGGGCAGCCAGGTGCGGCATCGCTGGAAGCAGCTCGTCCGGCAAGCTCCTCAGCGTCCTTTCTTGCACGCAGGGTAGACAGGAGCGCGCTTTTTGTCCGCACTGCAGCTTGGAGCCGCCAGCGAGCCCCCAGCATACTCGGGGCTGCACATAGATGTGCTTGCTGCTGTATGCATCTCCTCGGAGCCTGGCCCCAAAGAGGTGTGACCCCTCTCAGGGGTTGCTCATGTAAGCTGCTGGCTCAGCCTTGATCCCTGTGTTTATATGCACCCCTATAGACTTCACTGGGACTTGTTAGGGGAGCTGCCTGTTTACAAATGTTACAACTTTTTTATTGTAGCTTTAGGTAAGAAAATAGACACACTGCAAGGTAGGAAGAAGATCAGGGCAAGAAGCTGAACTCTATTCTTGCTGTACTGAGTACTGCTACCCCTAAATCACGTGCTTTGTCATGCCATGAAATCTTATCTGAAGCTGTGGAAAGGAGCACATAACTAACCACAGAGTTGAGATTCATTGGCTGGAATTTTATTGTAAGAGATATGAGAATCACGATAGACACACTGGTGCTATCACCTGTAGATGCGTTCCTTGATGCTTTTCATCAGAAGATGCTGCTTCCTCTTGCTTATATAGTTTTGCCATCTGTCTTGATTTGAGTGTTTCAGTGCTTCATGTTTTCATCCAGATCAAGATCCAGGAGACAAGTGAAAATATAAGCAGCCTATCTTTCACTTCAAATTAAAAGCTTCTCAAGTTTGCAAAGTTGCGAAGTTTGCAACGGAAGCCTTGCAAATGCAATGAGAAAGCTAAACCACCTGAACTGCAGGTGCCTGCTTTTACTGCTATTTGAAAAAATCACACCTCTATGAGACTTTTTGTGCATGGCCTGATTTGTAGTTTCTTAATGCTCGTGACTGGCAGTATTGTTTGTAGCTTTGCCAAACTTTTAACAATGAAAGAGCTTTTTTCCGGCGAGTCTCTGACGAAAGGCAAACTATCCTGGAAGCAGCCAGTTTCGTGGTTCAATCATTTCAGTGAATGAAATTAAGGGAAAATGATATATTTGAACAACCTAAAAAAATACCACAATTATTTCATTGGGAAGATCTAGCTCAACATGTATTGGTACCGAAACTCAGAATTTTGTAGGACAGGGAAGTGCCTTTAACCAAGCTCTAATATTTCTGCACATGTCAGTTTACAGCTGCTCGTTTAGCCTTGGCCAGAGACAATCCTTGCAGGCTCCATATGCATTTAACATTCTTCAGCCTCTCTCCTCACCCGCTCATGACCAGATCGTGGATGGAGAAAGAGATCCCAAGTGAGAGGGTTGGAGGAGGATTTCCCTGCAACCTCTCTTTGTGGTGATTTATATTTCTGTGTTTCTGGGTAGGGGAACTTCCAGTAAGGGTCACTCTCTTGTGATCTTGTTTCATCTTCTGGGATGATGCTGGAGTATGGAGAGGGGGAAACTACCAGAAGAAGTGTGGAAAGATGGAGGGAGGATGGGGGTTCAGACAAGGGGAAAGAGGAGAAAGGGGAAAGAAGAGCAGGAAGGGGATGAGATTAAGAGGACGAGGGAAGCATGAGGGCCTGCAGTAGGAGGGAATATGAGGCTGAAAAGGGATGGACGGAGAGAGAGCAAAGGGCTCGTAGCTCCCTAAGGGACCCGTGGCAGTGTGCCACCAAGAATGCTACCTCTCAGCATTCTGCTCTGACTAGCAAGTAACAGTGCTAGCCTTGCACACGCTACCGTACACCTCTGGTGAGCGCCGCATAAAAGATAACAGCCTGTTACTGCCATTATTTCAAGCAAGGAACAGTGCCACAGAGCTAATTGTGAGTGGAGGACTTAATTCTCCTACCCAGTGATACATTTATTTTAAAACAAGTAACAAAGCTTTCCTCCTCCTGAATTCCATCTGGCTGAGGGGTATGAAGGTTGAATAATAGAGACTTCAAAAGTTACAGCATGTCAGAATTAAGTTTCTTCTCTTGTGTATATAAATTAAAATGTGCTTGTGTGATCACATATCTGGCCCCAGTTGACTAAGACCGGACATCTAAAGTTGAGTCATCCCTTACGAAAAGTTTGATCAAATGACCAAATGCTTTTTAAAAGGTTTTAATTGCATATGGCAATGATAGATAATAACCATGAATTGTGTGTGCATTATTTTCATCCCAAAGCCTCCCTCATAATGTGGGTGGAACTCTTCGTTTGTTGCTGAAAATTAGCCCTCACCAGGATAGGAAATCTGACCTGTTATTTGCTGGAGCACAAGCTCATTACACTCAGTTTTCTGACTGGAAGTGAAAGAAGCCATCACCTTTTTATTTTGTTGGGGAGACTGGAGAACAGCGTTGTGTAATGCGATGTTGAGTCATCCTCACCGGGTGCCCCAAAACTTTTCACTGTAGATGAGCCACAGACACCAGTTAATGTTATATTGTTCCCTGTCATGATGGCAGGAGCTCACCCTGACCTTCCTGGCCCTCCGAGCCATGAGGTTGCTTGAAGACTCTGGAGAAGTTTCTGATGGCCCAACTTGTCTGTGTGAATGGGCACAGA
Organism: Pygoscelis adeliae; assembly: GCF_000699105.1. Classification (NCBI taxonomy): domain Eukaryota; kingdom Metazoa; phylum Chordata; class Aves; order Sphenisciformes; family Spheniscidae; genus Pygoscelis; species Pygoscelis adeliae. The sequence goes on along the minus strand of NW_008824373.1, from coordinate 4,175,786 downwards.
GCAGCTGCAGCAGCCTTATAGCCAGGGCCCTGCTTTGACTGCTTTTTTTCCTCCTCCTTGAACTGCTTTTCAGTCAAGCTCCCAAAGGACGATTTGAGGTGGGTAGAGTGAGTGTAACTCTTGGGAACAGAGGTTTATTATTTTTTCTGGCCTTATATGCTTCATAATTTTCAGTGAGGGCACAGCAAAGGCAGAAGTCTTGGTTGCACACTGAATATTCAACAGACTCTTCTGCATCTACTAATTCTTAAGTAGAGACAAGCCATTGCTGCACCGAGGAAAATTAGGTTTGTCGGTTCATTCACATTTAAAAAATAATCTTATAAATCTGCATTCTCTCCATCTTACCTATAGCTCCTCTGTCTCCATCTTTGCACAGCATAAGCCCCAGGTTACCCGGGTTCCTGCAGTACATGCAGAACACATGGCGATCTGTTCAATTTTAATGAAGAGCATTTCCAAAACTAATTACCTAGAAACAAATATTAAATGACTGTTCTGTATAACATATGAAGAAGAATTATTGCGGAGGAATGAAGGCTGTTATGAATGTTGCCGTTGTGCTCTGGAGTGCAGCCCCCACGTCCTCCCCCGGCCCCCTGCCACGATGGAAATGTAATAGCAACGAATGCTACGCTCCTCTCAAGACTTAGATATGTGCCTAATTTCCACCAAGTGGATGATGCCGGTGATCTGATGTGCCCTGAATTAAGCACGTCTGTAAGGGTTTTTTTTTTTCTGAATTGAGACTTCCAGTTGTGTTACACTGGGGCTGGCAGTGACTTCAATTAGCTCTGGATGTGACTGCAGGACCTGGATCTCCCCAGCTCTCCAGCCCCGCGCTCCCTCGCAGGCTTTGCAGAACCGCTGCCAGAAGCTGATTGCTCTCGCGCTGGAAGAGCTCTTGTTCCTCTCCAGTAATCCTTCAGAATGCTGTTTAGAATCTGAAGTTATAAAAAGCTAAATAGTAAGTCAGTGTTAAACATAACATTTTAACTGTTTCCAATGTTTCTTCTTTTAGTAAAAAGATAGCCCTATAAAATACAAACAGTTCACTTTAAAATGCTTATGCAGGCAAAACAAGTTTATTATCTTTTACCCTGATGTTTTATACATCAGTTAGGGTGGGGATTGTATGTGTGAATCTAAAAAAAAAAAAAAAAAAGAAAAAAGAAAGAAATGACAAGAAAAGAAAAATCAAAAGCTGTATGCTAACAGGTGTAGATGAACTTAGATAACAAGGATTATACTGCAAAATCTAATATGAAGATGGGTTATATCTAGCCCTTGCCAAAATTAAAAAAAGGAAATCTGATCAGCATCGTAGGCAGCTGAGTTTGACCCAAAGACATACGGAATAAAGTGCCATTTGCATCCTTTTTCTTTTCTGCAGTCTCAAAGCAGTAATAAATAGTGCAATAGAAAAGAAGTGGCAGTGGAATGCCTCATTTTAAAACTTTTTTATATTAATCTCTTTTCAAAAGGAATAAAATAAGAAACTGAAGGTAAACAGTTCTGTTTAATATATAAAAAGCATATAAAATGAGCTTTAAGATTTATGTTTTTATGTATATGTGTTTATATTTCTTTGATGACAGTAAAAAACATGAGAATGAAAAAGAGATCTTCATTTTTTTTGCCCTACGCATTTTATATGCATCTTTTTTTCTAAGGTATCCTGGTGTCAGAAATCACTTGCAATATACATGATACAGGGGTTTACCATGATACACACTTTTACCAAATAACAGAGTAAATAGGAGACTGTACATGCAGTAAATGGAACCTAAGTATTATATTATGTAGTAAAAGGAAAAAATAAGACAGTCTGTTTCCTTCTGGCTGTGGTGTTTGCTTTCCACAGCAAAACACCTGGTTACCTTTCTGCCTGCCACACAGACCGCCCTGAGCAGTGGGTGTCCGGGCTGACGGTGCTGTGCCAGCTCCCCCTGCCCCAGCACCCAACATAGCCACCGAGGTGGCCAACCTCGTGGGACAGATGTTTTAAAAGAATTTGACTTTTACGTATGTATCTCACCCAGGGGCTGCATTTTCAGAAGAGCTTAGCTATTGGATGCTGGGCTGCTTGGAAATGCAGATGTTTCCTTTGTGTGCCTGTGCAGGAACAGACAAGGGCAGGTCTATGGAGAGCTGCAGTCCATGAAGTCATCTCCATCCCTGGGGGACACTTCCAAAGCAGCAGCCCCAGCCAGGACGGTAGACACACATGGATGGGGTTGCGTGTCCTGCCGGCTGAGCCTCCTTTGGGCACCGCTCAGGAATGGCAGAGGTTGTAAGAAAGAAGCAGATCACTAAAAATACACGTAGGGTGGAAGACTCACCCTTAGTGAAGGCCATGGCATTTTTGCTGCTAATTTGAAGGAAGGAGAGACTACTTCTGACCAAAAGAGTCAACAGTCATTACTGAAACCTTTGAATAAATCTTTGAATGAAGCCTACATGTCTACATGTAGAATGTCTACAGCTACGAGCTAGTACATCTGTCCACATACCATAAGTTCATATGTAAAATGATTTAAAAAGTGTGTTCTTAAGGACACTCATAGGCTGTACAATGCTGTGCTGAAGCTTTTATTACATTGATTCAACTACTTTCTGCAGGTTATGTAAAGTAATCTTTCTGTATCTCAGGGAATTTGCATCCTGGGAGTGATTGATACTCTACGTGTGATGAAGCTGACTTCCATTCCCTACTGCACAGGTGTGTGATGAATCCCAGTTTGAGGTGTGCTATTATTTACTGCCAAGGTTATTTCATAAATTCAGTTTCACACTTCTAATTCAGACCTGCATGCTTTCTGTGAGGAGGGCTCTTATTAAGTCATCATTTCTCGAGCAAACTAAACCAAACCAAAAGGCACCAGTAATAGATTGGTTTTATTCCACTCCATAAATGTGTGAAGTATTGTTTTATTATACATTAAAAGTGTGATTATGTGTGATGGCGTCTTTGGATCATATCAATGGATGAGTGCCACATTTCATTGCTAGCTTTAATCTGGGTGAGATCACTTTTAGTTTTCTAGGACATTTGTTAATGGGATTGTGAAAACTAACACACAAAATGGAAAGGGGAAAAAAAGTCTCTAAAACTGCCCAAGAAGTTAGTACTAATTATCAGACTATCTGAATATTGGCGTATGTATATCACTTGCCATTAAAAAGCCAACCCTCCCATGCAGCAGTTATTTTCCATTCTAGAGACAGGAAAACAATGAAGCTTCTTGGAGAGCATGGACTATTACTGCTGACTATTCAAGAGTAACCACTGGATCCCCCACCTTTGCTTTACAGCAGAAAAAGTATTTGCAGTTGGTCAGGTAGTTGCAGAATTCAGCCTTTCTGACCTCTGCCAAGCACGAAAACAGGGCAGAACTTTCAGAAGCAGGAAGGATGTCTGGTCTTTTTTTAGCCTAGAAGCAGGTTAGAAAGGATGAGAACACGCTTGTTGGGTAGACTCAGTCATGAAACAGCTCTTTTTGCACATTACCTTTCAAGCTCAGCTTGGAATAGCCTGCCTACTGATTTGTTCTTGATTGATTTGGAGTCTTTCAGGCATCTGAAGAACAGAATCATCCCCATCTTTTTGTTCTCTGAGGTATAAATTATACAGTATAGTAATTTTTTCTTTTAAACCTTTATTTAGAGCACTCAGAATGGTTTGTGCCCTGAATCTGTGCTCTGCAACAATTTTGTTCCTGTGTTCTTGTTCCTCGTGCAGCTGTCTCTGTCTACATGGGAGACAGCTGGGCAGCTGCATGGTCCGGCTGTGCCGTGTGAGCCGAGCAGGCACTGTCTCAACACAGGAATGGACATGAAGTTCGTTGGTGCTTTTGTCCTTCTGCTAAGTCTGGCCTCATCCAGCATATTTTACCCCTTGCTAAGCTGTATTACATGCATTAACTCCTAGGTATATCCTCCGCACAGTTTATTTGGATGCTTAAGGCCCTTCCTTAAGTCATTGTTCCACAATTTTCCATGAAAAAAATTATTCCACTGCTTTGAAAGATAAGACCAGTTAAAATTTCAGTTGATCTCCTCTCTCTTCCTCTTTTCCTACACAGTGCTTCAGATATACCTCCCTTTGAATGCGTCTCACATGTTTTCCATACCACAATCACACTGGTTTCTTTCTGTACAAATACAGGAAATGTGTATTTCCAGCAGCTGTGGCTCACTGGGCATCTCTTCTCCAGAGTCACCGGGTGGGTAACCTTAGTTATGAGTTTCTTTCTTTCAGCCTTAGTTCTGTCCTGGCCCTCTTCAATTTGGCTTTTGTCTTGTTTCAATGAACTAGGTTAGCCATTTGTTCCCTCCACTACTTCCCCTTCCTTCTCATAAAGCTAACAGCTGGATGAGATATCTCTATACTCTTCTTGATATTCTTCTTGATGTGGACCTCTGTGGCCCAATTCTGTTGTTATGCTTGGCTGCTTTGGAAAATGCTACCCATGGAGCTTGGAGCCTGGTCTGTATTGTCCCACATGGAGAACACAAGTACCAGACACAATGGTCCTTTGTGTCCGAAGGAGAAGCTGTAACACGATGTGGATAAGACAGGCCAACCAAGGAATTTGTGGGGAGCAAAAAATATCATGACTGCATAGGTGGGATAACACTGCTACTTCTCCTCCTCTTCTCTGGTCTCCTCCTTCTTTATAGTCTCAGGTGCACGTTTGCTTTTGCTCTTTCCATGAAATGCTGCTGTGTTTTGTAGTCTCCCTTGCATTCCACCGCCTTCTATAGAAAGGTGAAAGAAAGTGAAATGGCCAGAGATACAAAGGCACACCTTACCTGAAGCTGGTAATGGGCTGTCTGAAATCTGCTGGGGGCTGCCCCTAAGTGCTTCACAACCAACACAACAAGTTTTTTTTTTTTTTATACCTGGTTTGGAGGAGTGGTAGTGGTAGAGCAGGCAAAGTAAGAACTTGACTGGTGCCGGGTGTGTAATCCACTGGCCCCTGCTGCACAGAATTGGTGATAAGGCGTGAGAAGCAAGGAAGCCACTGAGAAGGGAGAGATCTAAGCAGGAATTAATCGGCTCACCTCTGCCACTGTTTCTTTTCCATTGAGGGAAACAAAATGAGACTTCTAAAATGACTTTGCCATGGTCCTCTAAGACTTGTATAATTAACTTTCCAGATGATGTGTGAACCACATTTTCTTCTCTTGGCCTTTACTTTTGTAGGTTATTATCTCATGGTGTGTACACCTTACTTTAGCTTCTGCTTTCTTGAGAAGGAGTCTACCAGTGTCCGAACATCCGTTTGTCCTGACGGCAGGGACATTCAGCGCAGCTTTCCAAACTAATCTGTTTGCAGCACAGAAGCCTGAAGTGTGGAAGTGTTTGTGGTGTGAATCCAAACCAGCTTCTATTACAATAAAGTATCATGTTCTACGTGAGTAAGAAGTAGTTTGTTTTTCTCCTGGTTTGATGCAGATCTTGAACAGTTCTTCCACATCTGTCTTCAGAAAGGATAATTCATATGGGTAATGAAGTAAGAAGTGGGGTCAGACGCAGACATGCATTTGCTGTACAGATAGTGGGAAACCACATAGAAAAATCAGTGCAAAGACCACTCAATCTGAAAATGTGAACATAGCTAATTTGCTGTGTATTTTACCCCTTTTAAAAAGAGAGTATGCGTGGCTCTTGCTTAGAATGGATGCTTGGCATTGCTGTCAGAGTAAATCCATATACTTCCTTTATATTAGATCACTGTTTTATTTCAAGAGTTACATGCATACAGGATGACAGCAAGCTGATTTTCCAAATTGCTCTGCTTTGTCACTGTTAGCTTCTGGCATTAGGCCATCCAGATATTCTGGTTTTGAGATGTACTCTGCCAGTTCCAGAGTTGTCCCTCCAACTAAATCACCTCTCCGAAGGTCAGTTATGCTCCTACAGTAAGTGGTACATTACATTTTTTTTCTTGTTTTCTTTTTCATAAATAATAATTCTGTAGCAGGATAAAGAAATAAAACCACCCTCTTTCCCAACATAGTGCTCTATTGAGAAACCATTGAAAACAACCTATAAAGGACACGAGGCTTATCATTGCTTTCCAGTTTCTTGACTCCTGTGAATATTCTCTACCACAATGATCTTATTAAATAAAAGAGATTTTTGAATAAAATACTCCTCAGAATCTTTTGATTCTCAATGTGAGCTGCCTGGCATACCAGGAATCACCTATCAGAATAAGTATTTTCCAAGCAACAGAGTGGAAGGATTGGAAGTGCTGAGGAGGCAGAAGTACCAGGGAGGGGAAAAATTGGTTTTCTGTTTTGCCAATACTTTCTCAGCTGCCAAGTTCCACATAGAGCTGCAGACGCTACACGGGAGTGGAAACTTTCAGATAGTGTCACACAACTCTTGAGATTCACTGCCACTGAAATATAATTAGAGATCTGGTTATCCAGCTAGGGGTCAGGAAGCTAGAGTTAATTGCTAACCTGTTTATACTACTCAAGGGATAAAGCACATAAATACAGTTAGAAACTGCTTAAAGCCTAAGAGACCTCTGCTGAAAGCCTGCAGCAAGCTTAAGGTAACAGTTTGGAAAGTGCCTGAGGGAATGAAAAATGTGGGATAGCGTGCAGCCCCCAGTATGCTACCCGCACTGGTACAGCCAGCTCCGCACCAGCAGTCTGCAGAGGTCCTGCTTTGGCCACAGCCCCCCTCCTCCTTCCCTCTGTTAGGGAGGCAAGGTCCCTCTGTTAACCAAGGCCCTGGTGGAAGGGGTAGATATATACTAAGTGACTTAAGAGGGTCAGGTCCTTTTAAAAACCAGACTTAGGTACTCTTGAAAAAGGTGCCCCAGACTTTTGTTTAGGTGGCTGCAGTTTACAAGCCCAGTCCTCCAAAGCCTTACTTGCGTGAATAGTCCTCACCCTTCAGCCTAGTGTGGCTGAAATCAATGCCTCTTCACGTGCCCCTTTCATGCTTAAATGGCAGGAACCACAAATCATTTGTTTCCTATCCCTTCACCGCCTGATTTCCTACATTAAAACCCCCACATCTCTCTATTCCGAGTAGGTAATGAAATCCCTTATGCCTGTACAATGCAGCTCACTTTCAACTGGAGGATTTTTTGTTACCCCTTGTTCTTATTAAGATAACTCCTGTGCATATAAAGACTTTGGTTATCAAACCCACATAATGCAGCCAAACCTGAACAGGACTTCCATGGGGCTGGGGAAAGTCACTCCACCACTCCCCAAAGGCAATCTTATTCCCAAGTCTCTCCTTTCTCCTTTGGAATATTTCTGGGCTACAGCACTTGAAAGAAGCCAGAAGAATTATTTTTATATCAGGGAAATGTCATTTTATTTTTACTCTCCTCACACTGGAAAAATCATCTTTTTTTATCAAAGTTTTCAGAAACATTTTCCTCTACCGCAGGTTGAACATGGTGCTTCTCTCCCCTCATTTTCACCGCTGAAAAGCCAGCAGCCTTGTTCAAGCCGCTCGCCTGGGCTCCCTCAGCAGCTATGAGGTGTGCTCGGAGGGAAGCGCATTCTCTCCCGGGAGAGGTGTTCGGGCTAGGTGACAACAGGGGCTCCCAGCACTCTGCTGCGCGGTGGATGACAGGTCAGCTGGTGAGATGAGTGTCACCCAAACCACGAGTATTAGGAGCGATCGCAAAGTGGAAAGGTTTTGATGGCTTAAATGGTGGCCCTCAGCTGGGGCAATACTTCTGCCCCTGTGTTCAGGGGCAGAATACTTAAGTATACACCAAACTTTTAAGTATGTGCTCATTGACTTCAAAGAAAATTAAGAATGTGCTTTGGCCTTGTCCTCTTACTGGCACATTCACCCTAATACACTATCAGGGAGCGTGTTATTGCCTGTTGCTTAATACAAACATGATGGAGTAGTTGATTCATATTATTTAATAAGAAGATGACTGGCTGTTCTGCATTGTCTGTTTGCATCTTAGGAGCAGTAAAATGAATCCATTAACTTATTAACTTTTATTTTGAAATCTTTCATGGAACTGTCATGTTATTTTTGATTTGAGTAAGCGATTCATCTTTTTTAACAACTATTTTTTTGGTCCAGAGAGACTCATGTACTTCTGTTAATAGGTCAGAATTATGAGACGTATCACTCATGTTCGGAATCTTTTTGTAGTGTATAGCTTATTAATAATAGATTTGAATATCAAAAATAATGATATGCTGTTTCAGCATTTAATTTTGGGGAAACATTCAGAAGATTTCCCCGTTGTACTGGCACAGTCAGTGATGAAGATAGAGGGAGACGAACTGTACTGTAGGTGGGAGCAGAGACACTGCAGCAGCTAATGTGAGGTTGAGCTTTAAATTTTTATGACAATTCATAAACTATTTTTCTAGCCAAGACCCTGGCTAATCGCAGCCTCTCCCTGACAATTTCCTTGTTCTGAGTCTCATGGATTTAATAGTGTTCGTGGGGGGTGAGCCGGGTGAGATAGCTCGCTCTTGTAAGCTGCTTATGCTTGTGTACATTTTTCTTCAGGAATGTCATGTCTTCAGCGAGCTGTTTGCAGGCGAGTGATTTCTATCCTCTTAATTCTTGTCTGTCTAATGGTTTTACTAGTGGAGGGTGGACATGTGGATTCAAAGTGATGGCTCAGAAGCCTTTATTCTTGGCAAAATTGTACTGGGGGTTATCTTTTACATCTGGTATCTCTCCACGCCTCTTCCTTCATCTCCTTTCCACCCCTGGCCCCACCAGCCTGAGGCTCTCTCCAACGTTTGCCATGTCTTCCTTTTCAGATTTACTCTGTGGGCACTGCCAAAGCTCTTCTCATCTCCCATCTTGACTAACGCTGTCTTTTCCTGTGTACACCCACATAGCAACTGTCGACACTGGGCATCTCCTCACCTTGCCCTCCATCTAACATTCCCACCATGCAGGGAGAAAAATAAGACACAACAAATATGGTTTAACTAGTCTGAAACTTTAATTTCGTCAGCTGTAAGTTTGCCAGCAATAGATCTTATACTGCAGATGAGAACTCCTTTTCTAACCCCTTTCACTGGTGGGGGGCTACTGGCAGCCCCTTAAGTCACTGCACTTCCCTTTGGAGGGCAGAAGGGACCTCGCTCCTCACCACTGGAGCAGGGTTGGGTGACTCAAGGGCTTATCTCTTCCAGTGTTAGACAGTTCGCTTGGTCGTTTTTGGCTCAATTTTTCCTTAAGTGCACTTCCAGCTCTGCTTTATCCTGGAACCAGTGCCTTGTGAGGGAGTTTGATGTGGTACCCCTGGGATTTGTTGTTGCTTTCTATGCTACATGCCAGGAAGATGGAGAATATGGTGGAGCAGAACCTCATTTTATAACCAAAATAGCTTTTTCCCTTTGTGTGGCGATGGTGACCTCTTCCTTTGGCAATGTGTCCCAGTACTCCTGTTAGGATCATCTTTCTAGCTGGTCATTCACGTCACGTCTCTCCCTTTTTCCTCACACCTTGAATCTCTCTGCCAAAGCCCCACTCTCCACCTTACTGAATACAACTTTCCTCTCCTCCTCAGTAAGATACAGAGCATCTCCAATCTCTTCCTGACTGCTGTTGCACCTTACTGTAGCGACTCCTGCTTTGCCAGCATCAGCAGTCTGATGGTCCTGTCTCTGTGCATGGGCTGTCCTTTCTGAACCAGCTAGTTCACACGTTACCACCGCACCCCTACAATTCCCTCTCAATGCCATTTCATCTGAAAAGCCTGCAAAAATTGCCACCCACTCACAGCTAGGTACAGGACTAATAAATACTTTAAAAACCCCTTTTCTGTGGATGTGCCTTTTAAAGATGTTTGGATATATCCCTGACTGACTCAGTACCATCCAGTGGCATCTCTCCAGCCCCACTTCCTGCTGGTCTTCCCCGCATCCTTCCCTCTCCCATCATTCAGGTTGGTTTGTTGCACCCATTAGCTGCAACCTGCATGAAACTGGTGCTTTTCCTCTCCACATCGGTGACCTCAAATTGCTTTATTCCAGCGGGTATGGACAGTCTCCGGTGATTCACGCCGTGGCGCAGGAAGGGAGTGTGCTCCTGCCGCCTCCTCCCAGTCACCCGCTTGCCCGAGGTTAGGAAGCACTTCCTCTTCAGCCAGCTGCTATAGGGGCATTGAACTGTGGGAGATGGACTGGGAGAAGTCCCTCTTAAAACGCCACAGAGTGCATTGCCAGAGCACATCTGCCAGCCCGCTCACCTTCTGCAGTGCCAGGGCGAGCAGCCTCTCGCAGGGAGAGCGCATTCACCCCAGGGTGCTGGCACGGGTGGCTGTCAAACTTGTGCAGCCAGATAATTGTGTCCCCAGTGAATGTCAGCAGTCCTGGGACTCCAGTGAACCCACTTTGGTGGGAGTCATCTGCAATTTAAAACATCTCTTACTTGGAGCAAAGGATTTTGGTGTGGACAGGAGTTTAGTAAGGAGCAAAACACTTTAGTGCAGGGACTTTTCTTTTAGTGAATTTGTGCTCTGCTCCAACCGTGGAGCTTCAGGTTTGATCGCTGTGTTGACTACATAGTATAAAACAGACAAGAACAAATATTTGATGTGTGTATAAAGCCCATATAATAAATGCTGCTGGCCCTGAGTTAGCAAAGTGAATTTAAAGGCAGAGCAGAGCTTGTCCTTACAGCTTTTTCCCCACCCGCTGCCCCTTTTCTCCAACTGCAATTCCGCCCTGTGCAGGCACTGTGCCCAAATATTCTCAATGCTTTCCCTCCCCATGTTTTACATATATTACATATATGCCTTACACTAGTGAGCAGCTTTAAAATTTTCGTGTGGCTTACCTCACCCTCTCAACCCGGAATTTCATAAATAAATCACTGTCTTTCAAACCTTTTTTGCAGGTTGCATCTGTCTAAAGCATGTGCGCTTCAATAAGTGTGCCTGACAGAGAAATTAAAAAGAAAAATCATCTCCCAAACAGAAACTATAAGAGGCATGTTGAGCTAAACACTTGCTGCACATTATTA
>NW_008824373.1:4137323-4164765 GCF_000699105.1 Pygoscelis adeliae | reverse complement strand
GAAAGAAAAAGTGACATTTTGTTTCCCTGAGCTCAGTGGGCCAGAACTTCACCTGGGGTAAATTGACGTAGGTTCATTGAAATCAATAGCTGATTTGCACTCGCTAGGACCAGTTCTGCTGAATTTTAGCCATCAGTTATTGAAGGGCTTATTTTTTTTCCTAAGGAACTAAATATTTCTTCATATATGTCTTGCTGTTGGGATTTATTCAATTTTCTGTAATTCAAAGAGATTGTCCATTGAGACTGTTTTTTAGTAGAAATGTGGATTCTTAACTAAACAGATTTTTGGAAGCAAAACATATATGCTTTTCCTGGAAAAATTTGTCACATAAATAGATGCTTATGAAAAAAAAGGTTTTTTTTTTGTTAAAATTGAAAAATTTCAGCTGAAAGTGACCCCACATTTAATCTGGAAATGCTGTGCCAATGCCTGATGGGAAGTGTAGTTTGGGGATGTAAAGCCTCTGTTTCCCTCTGTACACCGTATTTCCCTGCTTTGCGGCTGCACCGTGACCAGGACAGGAGCCTGTGAAGCTCCTTGAGAGACCATGGTCTGCGAGGCCAGCCTTCGGGGAAGCATGGGTGCATGAGGCACTGTCATGCCCGTGAGGCTTTGCGGTGATATGCTTACCTTGAAGGTTTTGGCCATTTTCCCTTTAGCTGAAGAGTCACCGACTTGAGAAATCCCAGAAAAAAAATCCCACCCCACCCCATCTTCTTTTTCATCAACAGTTTTGAGGCGTGGGGAATGATGGGAGGAAGGAGGAGGCAATCCCTTCCCCATCTCTCAGCCATTCTCAGAGGCACCTGCCTCACTGTTCTGTTGAGTGCTCTCCTGTGAGAGCATTTGGGCAACGATTAAAGGTCCTGGTGGAGACCACAATTCTTCACAGCCTCCAAATACCTCTCTGTGGAGGAGCTAGAGACACGCATGTCCAGTGGGAATATCTGAGGAGCTCCTGGGAGGGAGTCGCAGCTGTGGGAAGCGTGGGGTGGTGGCGGTGGTGCTAGGGCTCCGGCAGGCGCTCTGCAACTGCACATCCGGTGGTGCTAGGGCTCCGGCGGGCGCTCTGCAACTGCACATCTCTTAGCCAGCCAGAGCTGCTCCCTCCCACCTGCGACACCTGCCTGCCTGCCTGCCTGCCTTGCTGGCAGCCTCTGCACCTGGGAGAGGAGGGAGCAGAGCCTGAACGCAGAGACGTTCAGCCCGCGCCTCTTCTGGAGGAGCTCTGTGCTTTTAGGGACAGGCATTGCCACAGTGCCCATCGCTAGCCTTTCTGTAAGGGGCAATGGGCAGGTCTTCTTCTCACTTCAAAGTTGCCACCTTTGGTTCATACAGCTGAGCAGTGTACGTGAGCCAAAGGTCAGGTTTCCTGTACCTTTTGATGAATAATAAGTCTTTACGCCATTCCTGTTTTCATTCAAAAGCACTGCGGATAATCTGAGTAATGCTTGTTTGCAGTAAGAGCACTTTACACCAGGACCTTAAAATGGCAAACACTAAATTTGCCCTCTCTTTAAGACCTTTGTTTATTGCCAAAAGGGGTTAAAGTTGCCCTTGTGGAAAGGAAAAGAGAGTTTATTTATTCCAAAGGCAGTTTTACTTAAATCCTGCAGGAAGGTTGATTTTTCTATATACAGTTTTATGTTTGGATTGTGCTCAGAAATAGCAGTATAAATACTAAATGCATACCTAAAATGTACACACAGCCTTCTCTTTGTTTTTCTAGTAGACACAACACGGGATGGCCCTGCCTGGTTCCCACCGGACTCAGCATCCCTCTCTGCCTCTCACCTTGCTTCAGCTGCGTGTGAAAAACTATTCACTGCAATGGCCTTGGGATCACCAGAAAAACAGCGTTGTTTAAGAGGGCATGTTCATACTTAGATGGAGCTTTATTGCATTTTAATCTCGATATCCTTAAACCTATAAATATACTCTAACACTAAATAAATTTTGAACTTTTAAAGTTGATTTTAAGGTCATCTTTTTTTCCCTTTCCTTAACTGAATTGGGGAAAAAATACCTAAACAAAAGTCTGCATAGTGATTGTGCACTGTAAGTTGCTGTGCTCTTTTGCATAAAAGATTTTCCATATTACAGCAGGGGGCCTTCCCCTGGTATGTCAGTAAGAAGAAGAAAATTCATTTCCTACACCTGCCTGTCATTTGCCCTCTTATGATTGAACCGTATACCATCAGACAACCACAAAAATGACAAAAGCCTTTGCAACAGAATACATCTGATAATTGTGGTGTTTGGCTAAATTTAGGACTTCAGTGGTTGATACTGCAGTGTCTGATAGAGAAAAAAGAGAAGAAATGGTGTGTAATCCTATTTTACAGTCTGAGAGACTTTAGTGATTACCTTACATGATCCATCACCTTAAACAGTGTTTCTATTTTGTTGTTATTCCAGATTTTAAGGATTTTTTTATTTTAAGGATTTTTTTTTTTTTTTTAATACAAACCAAGCCTCTAAACACTTCAAAGAAGCAGGTACACATGCGGTTGCCTTTTCAGTTTATGAATTTTGAGGTTAAAGCCATTCACCCTTGCAGGGCGCCTGCAAAGCGTGTACAACCCCTGGGGTTTGTGCGTGCTTTGGCGCATGAGGGCTACGAGATCTTCCCGAGAAGCAAATTTGCTGTACTGGTACTGTAGGAAGTTATGGGAAAGTCAGGGAGGTTTTGCAAATGGACACCTCCCTGCAGCATTTTTCCTTTATACAAGGGAGACAATGATTATGTGCTGCCTTTGGAAGCGTCCTGTGCAAGCAGGTTCCAGGCGCTTGTGTTAACCAAGAATATTGTATTTATCCAAGCAAACCAGAGTCAGCAATTGATAAGTTTTAAAATCTAGGTGGGAGCCATATGGCCTAGATGACCTTTAATGGTCCCTTCCAACCCAAAGAATTCTGTGATTCTGTGATTCTATGGTCTGTTCCAAAGCTTATTGGTATCAATGGGAAGATTCGACCAAGATGTTTTTTTAAAGGGTACCAGTTAAAACCAGGTTCTGATTTTGACTTTGGCCAAATTGTGTTGAAATTTGCATTCCTAAGAATATCGGAATAGTATGAGGAATAGAACTGTAGAATAGTCCAAGGAAACATGCTCAAGATTTTGATGTATCAGTAAAGCTATTTCAACCGATCAAGGCGATTTAAAGCAATATAAACACTCCCTGTTAATCTATAGTAATCATTACATGACTTGATTAAACATAATCTGGCAAAATATACACCACTTGGGGGACCCTGCTCTGCACCTTGCCCAGGCAAAAGCTCCAGTGAGAGGTTTTCATCAGCTGTGCAATGTTAAGGCTTTGAAAACTTCACCAGTCTCTAGTCTAACAGGAATCGATACAACTAATAGTATTAGACTGATATTACAAACAAATAATTTTCTTCCTGAGCAGAAAAATCTTTCCATCAGATCGTGAGAAGATACTGAAGTGAGAAATGATTTTTTATGAAATTCTTTCCAATGGTTATCATTCGTATATGTGGCTATTTAGGGTTTTCTGAGAGTAGTTTGACGTTCTTGTTATTGATTTGATGCGTTTTAATGTATTTTCATGACCTTTCAAAACACATTGTTAAAAATTCTATATTTACTTTGTTGCTGTGTAAAGACATTGATATAATTAATATCTAACCCGCATGCCTCCAGTATGAATCCTCCTTTCCTCATCCACGTTGTATACATAGCAGTCAGGAGCACTGTACCCTTCCTTTCCTACTGAACTGGAGAGAAACACCACAGTCAAAGAGGGGTACAGTAAATAAAGAAAGGGGTGACGGAGGTGGCAGGCGGTGGTCACATTGGAGGAAGGTGCTTAAAAAATATTTTTCAAGTTCCAGATGTATCTTAGTTTCATGGTTATTAATTTATCAGGAAACTTGAGTCTGGAGGACAATGAAAAGATGTGTGTATTTGTATACGATGGGGGAGAAGAAGATGAATCCAGAGCCCGGTGGGTGAGTGATGGGGTTTGTCTGGGCCAAATTCAGTGGCACCAAGAAGGTGACCAGGGATGACTTCAGGGCATTAGTGCCAGTGGGACCTAGTGGGACGTTGAGGTTTTCACCCCCCCTTCTAGCAGTTTCAGCTTTTAGTCCCCTGTGAAAAGAAATGATGAAGTGGACCAAAATGTTAACTGAAGAAAATAGAGATCTTCAGTGCATTTGTCAGGATAAAGCTATTAACGGGACTGTAACTGTGATGAAAATTCAAGTCTTTGACTTTAATAGCAGCTGATGATAATATTATTAATACGGACGTTTCACACTTCATTTTTATTTCAGATTATATTTTTAAATATTTAAAATGGGCTTTAAAATATGGCTATTATTAGGACTTATCTGATGTTATGCTAGATTGCCATGTCCTTTGGATACAGTACGTACATACAGGAGCTGTGGCATACACTCCATCAAAAATCCTCCCTGGAATTCAATATGCAAATTAAGGGGCACTAAGATTTGAAGTATGATGTTTTCAGTGTAGAGTATATAAAAATTATTGTCTGGGCTGATACACAGCTTTAATGAAGGATGGACGATATTGATTATTCCCATGTTATGTTTTTGCTGCCTCAGTACTGGAAGGCTGGGGTGCCTCTGGTTTCTAATGGGGCTTAGTCCTCCCCTGTGCACTGAGAGCTCTCCTACCCAGTGTGCTATCGAGCAAAGTGCTGCGGCACAGGAGGAGTCCCCATAGCCAAATGCACAAGGGTTTTGCTGAACTGAAGTTTTAACCTTGCCAGAGGTGACATACATTATGGAGCGGATTGATTCCCTCCCTTGGTTGGGTTGTGTGAAAGCGTTTGTATAATGGAGCTATAGGCAAGGACTGAGCGTGCAGTCCCCGCAGCTGTGATAAGCCTGTGGGGCTGCAGCAGCTGGAGGACTGGGCTATGGAGGTAGGGGAAGAGGTGCAACGGGGCCCAGGGGATCCCAGCTCATCATTGCAGCAGTCGCACCATGGTTTTGCATTCCCTGTGTTCATGGGCTTGGGAAGCTGTTGGGAGCCTCACAGCCAGGTTGAATTTGTGGGAGGAGAAGGCCCAGCTTCTATGAGCTGGCTGAAATGGGCCTTGATGTAGCTTGTCGACATCAAAGGGGTGACCAGCTGCTGTGGCTTTGACAAGCTAAACTCAAATTCAGCATCTCTGTATTAGAGCCACTTCTGCTTGTCTCGCAGCCAGCCTGAGCAGGGCAGATGGAGGGCACGTGTCTTGCTGGAGGTCAGACAGTAAGTCAATAGCTTTACCAAGCTCAGATACCAGGACCTTTTATTTTCTCAAAACCATATGCTCCTCTCTTTTACATCTTCTGGGGGTGGCAGAGGGATAGAAGCCACCTCCTTTCACAGCAAAAGTGGCTGGCGACAGGGTAAATGCCACTACACCTTCCCAGAGGGTGCTGTGCTGTCTGTACCACTTACCTGATAGAGAGGGGTCTGGGGAAGGTGAGAGTCATTGGGAACATCCATTTAGCTTCTCTTCTAGCCTTGTTGGCACTGCTTTGCCTAATGCAACGCAAACTCCTGCTTTTTACATGGTGAGGTTTTCTGGAGGGCTGGTTTAACTCCATGCATCAGTAAAACTAGTGGACACCAGCCACTCTTCTGGAGATCCTGGGGGGTACTCAGGGGGTAACTGGAAGATTTTATACTGTCAGATCAACAAATCTACCAAATGTCTGGATGGACACAGTCTCTGTCCTTCTCTGGCTGACACTTAGTCCCCTTGCCACAGCCATGGGATGAGGCAGCACTGGCAAACAGTTACCCAGAAGTTCTGCCTGACTGGGGAGAGGAGTTTTCCCTTTGAACCAAAACCTTATGCCTCGATGGGCCCAGCTCCCCCAGCCCTTCATCTCCTTCAGAATCCAACAGGCTGCCCTGCTCCCGTTCCCTTTCCCAAATGCCGGCTCTGCTGCTACCACCTCTGTGCCCTCTGCAGCCTCTTCGGTGCTGCCACCACCCCTGGGCTTGCAAAGCCACTGGAGCCCCATGGGCTGATAGAGCTGGTGTAGTGACTGTCTCCAGCACAGTGTTTGGAGACACCCAAGGTGGCTGAAGCAGGGCCTGGAGGGGGCCTTGGGTTTGCTCAGAAACCCTCTGCTAACGCACCTCCTCCTGGTATGCCCTGGCTCAGGCCACAGGCACAAATCACTTGCAGAGAGACCAGCAAGGGCGACTTTGTGTTGTGGCACAATGGGCTGTCGCACCTCTGAAGAAGCAGGAACCCTCTTGCCTCCTGAAAACTAACAGCAACTTTCCCTGAGAGGTTCGTATTTTACAGGAGGCATGTCAACTTGCTGTCCTGATTATACAGCTGCTAGCCTAGTTCTGGGAAATGAGTGCATGAAAATGAGTGCAGAAAATGAGCCTTCTAATAAGGCTCAAAGACTTTGAACTTCCCCTATTGTCACCGTAGGTCTTCCCCTACTTGCTTAGCAGAGGGAGAACTATTCAGCTACAATCAAATAATGCAAATGACCTGAAGGAAATTCATCCTAGAGACACTTGCTGGATACACTGCTAATATGGTTTCCTCTCTTTCACTATTCAACCAGAATCTGGGATGACCTTTCCAATGAAACATAAAACCTACAATGTGCACCCTTACTAATGTATTCTAATGCAATTAGTTCATACAAAAGGCTTGTTAAATTTGCAGTGTCTGCTTTCACCTTTACAATAATTGCTAGTGATCCCAAACCATAAGTGTGTGTCATTCTGCAGGGCTCCTGAACTGTAAATAAAATGGAAAGTTTATTTGATAACTCTCCTCCCTGTCTCCTCAACAGTCCTGCTTTTCTTGCAGAGGTGTTTACATGAAGCCTAACAGAGGCTTAAATCTGGCTCAAGAGAGAGGGTCAAAAGAAAAGATATAAGCTGTAGCGAGGTATTAGGGCAGGAGCGATACTGCCAGTCTACGTCATTGTGCTTTTTGGGGGGGCAAGAGAGGAAATGCTAAGGTTAATGAGAAATATGGAGGCTTACAACATTGCTGAGTAGTGGCTCCATTTTCCTGAGGAAATAAAGGAGGGCACTCCTCCCCTGGTTGTGTTTATCAACCTGCAATCCCTTCTAAATAGTTTTGTCGCACAGAGAAGCCCATGAGTAATTACTTGCTTATATCTCTTGAATCGTGCAGGAAAGTTGCCATCCCCCAAAAATGTCCACTGTGCCTTTGAGCTGCCATGTGACTGAGCTGTAAGGGCTTCTGGAGGAATGTGACACTTGGGTGGGATGGTGCCATAAGCGAGTCTGGTCCATTAACCAAAGTGAACTCATCAGGCTCAGCGGGATAAAGCCAGCATCGCTGGCTGAGGAAGCCCTGTCCAGCTTCTCCATGGTGGCAGAAAAACCACCTGGAGTGGGATGACAGTACTGCAAGGTACCCTGAGCATCTGGGTGCTTCAGAAGGGTTTGTGACGATAATTTTGGCCCATAAAATGAATGAAAGCGATGTTAGTTCAGTGATTCTGCCCCATAATGTCTCCTGTTGGTGAATGTTCCCCAAAGTGCCAGAGGCAGAAACAGGTATGATCTTGCACTTTTGCTCTGAATTGTTACTATTATATGAATCGCTGCTATTATTTTGGTAAACCTTACTTACCCTGAAGTCTTTTTTCTCCTCAGAATACCTTTGCTACAAGCAGAGAGTCACCGTGATGCACTGAAACAATGCTGCATTTCCATTTCCCCCACTCTGGCATGTAAAGTCACAGGAAATGAGCTTTTCTACAGGACCGAGATGAGGTCAGGGAGAAATAATTCTTTTTTCAATCTAGTAGCTTTATGTGCTCAAGTAGGGTGGAACCAGGGTCTCCTACCACCTTCCTGTGAGTCTGAACTAGAGCATCCGCAAACCTGGCTGGGAAGTTCTTTGGCACTTTTTGGAGCTAGGAAATCTGAGAGAAGGTACCTAACTCCAGGAGAGGACTCCCACAAAGGATGTGAGGCCACACAAAGATGGTTACTCTATGGTTTGTTCCCCTTCTCTACCTAGAAAACTTTTTAAGGAGGAATTTGGATATTTTCTACATTTGCCTAGGATTTCCAGCCACCTGGCAGCCCTACAAAACCACTGCTAGGGCTGCAAGCTGGCTGTGGGCACATACATGTGTACATAGGCATCCTCTGTGGCACAGGCTCGGAGAGTCCAACACCAGACTGAGTGATGGCCCTGCAGAGTCCGAGTCCTGCCACGTGCACTGGAGACAGGCTTAGGTGTTTCTTGCTCAGCTGTTTTTTTCTCCAGCTACTGAAACTACCTCGTGCATGCCGCTGGCAGCAGGTGTGCTCCGCAGCCGAAGATCCACCCCACACGCAGCAGGATGCCCAGGAATTTCGGTGATGCAGGGCTTGGTATTGTCGCTGGTGTAGCAATAAAAGGATTCACCCGTGGTGGACCACAGTCTCAAGTGAAGTCTGGGGTTGAGCAAGGAGCTGAACTGAAATACTGCTAGACCCAGGTGAATGGTTTTGCTAGTGCTAGTCTTGCCCTACTGCAGCTGTAGGAGCCGAGGAGCAGTTTTGTTGAGACAAGAGCTGGCTCGGTGCACCTGAGGTGTAAATCTTGCCCATTTTCTTTGCGTTCCAGTAGGTTTGGTTGAAGAACTGGCAGATTACAGCTGATATCAAGGTCTATGTGAGCTTTTTATCCCATTTATTTGTATAGGTTTTCAGTTACAGACAAATAAATGAATCCAGTAAGCACACAAAGAAGAGTTTATCCTTCTTTGTTATGTGCGTTTTACTATTCACATTCTCATGTGTCCTGTGTTTTTCAATGCAAAGCCTTCTCCTTACTGTCTAAACAGGGAAGTGCTGGTATTTATTTATTTTTTAACATCAATATTTAATTGTAGGCAGTTCCTAATTATCTACTGCTAATTTAAAATGTGAAGATGGAGTCCTTGATTTGACGAACTGCTTGCTGAAGCCAAGGGGAAATGCTGCTGTGCAAGAACTGTGACCTGCACGTGATAAGCAATAGGTTTTCTTTGCATTTTCCCGAAGTGTAATATCTGCAATGGCTGACTTGAAAATCCCTCCTCAAATATATTGTCAAACAGCAGTAACACCAAAGTATTTGACTTGGCTTTCTTTGGTTGTTCTTATAAGGAGGGAGGGAGGAGCAGGTTTTTGGCAGGTGTAAATGGGTGAAATCAATGCAGCTACACAGCTGGAGATCCGGTCCCTTGGTGTCTGATGAGGAAGAAACTAATTCTTTACTTTTTATCTCTGAGGCAGGTCAAGCACTGCCTGTTGCTACAACCTACATTGCTTTGATGAGTTGTGCTGTTAGTTCAGGCTCTGCTTTCCTGAACCGCGTGTGCCTGTGCCGGTGGTGGGAACTGCGGGCACGCCGTGCCCAGCCCTGTGCCTGAGTTCCCCCGCTTGGCCCTTTGATCAGCTTGGCCTAAACCAGAGCCGGGGCATTAGCCAAAATGCAAGCAACCCGGGAATTTGCGCTTGAATACAAATCAGAGCTTGCGGGACCGTGTTGGTTGTGAAAGCATCTTTATTCTTGATCTGCAGAAAAGATTTCCTCGTGCTGTTTTCCGTGCAGAACTGATGGGATCGGGATTACTGTCTGTCAGGTGACAAGGGAACCCACCAGCTTGCAGAAGGTATGTGATTAGAGAGGACCCTAGGGTAAGGCGATTCCCAATGGGGCTTATAAGGGAGCGCGTACTGCTGAAGCAGCACACATTACTGGCTTCCACTGCTGGGAAGCCGGGGCTGGCATCACTGCAGACACTCCCCACCAGTGGATGTTGCTGCAGGCACATCAGAATTTCTTAATGTAGTGAAGAAGAAAGGGGGAAGAGGACAGCAGGGAAGAGAAATCAGGGGAAAAATGTATAAAAAATTCACTACATAAATTAGCTGCGCTTCTTGCAGCAAAACTAACAGTTTCTTTTGAATGTGAATTCTGTTGCTTCTCTTAACTAAATGCCTAAAGGAATTGTATCACATAATATACAAGGGTAATTATTAAAAATGCATAAATAGTCTTGTAGGTACAAAAAGTTGCAACTTGTCTCCAGCAAAACATTAAAAGGTTTGCATATGTCAATGAATTACAGGCTGTTTGCTTTTAATCGCTGCTATTTTGGGAGTTCCTGTAAGGATGTTTTTAGAAGAAACACATTTGGTAATTGGAGGAGGCTGCCCCATTGTAATGGGCAGTTGAAACCCAAAGAAGGCCTAGTGAGGATTATTCAGGGTGTCTAACGGTTTTGGCTCTGGCTTTGGGTGTTAAGTATTGGCTAACATGTTTATGCCTGGCCTTCAGATGTCCAAACACAAAGGCTCTTTTCTTCTGCTCCTGGCAAGAATCCAGGCCAATCTTAGAATATTTGCCCATCCTCCTCTTCTGTATCTGACCCATCATTGAGGACAGTGTTTCTCTTGGAGTTTCATCTGAAAAACACTACAGCAAAGGAATGCTCACTGACCCAGAAGCCCAGTGACAAGAAGAGGGAATTATATGTGTATGAATGTCTGCCTTTGGGAAAAAAAGTGCACGGAAAGAGAGCTACAGCAAATCCAAAGTTTCTTTCCAAATTGAGCCACCTGGATTTTTCCTTTTTAAAAGTCAGATCTGGTGGGACATGCTTGAATATTTTTTTTAAGGCAAAATATTATGTTAAGACAGCCTGCTTACTATTACAGCTTTGAGATTCAAGAAATAGAAAATGTACGTTTGTGTTCAAGAGTACAGGCATCAGTTCAGTTGATACTTGGAGATTATCGTGAGCTAGAATAATGTATTTATGACTAGGGTCAAAGGGATTACCCACATGAATAAGGCCTAGCAGGATCAGGCTCTGCTGCTTACAGCCAGCCAGGAATGGATAATGTGATACGAAAACAGACCTTTTTCGGTTTGTTTTCTTCAGGTTTACACATCTGATTTCTGTCTCTGTGTTTGAAGCTATTAAAAGCATTTGATGCAGTCCTTAACATTGATCAATATTTTCTTTTTGATTCTGTATTTTTGACCCCAGTCTTGTAGTTCCAGTTGATGGAAAAAGATGAGTGCTTCTTGCAAGCAGCTAGAAGCCAGTTTCTAAGGACTTGCGTTATTTGTAAGAGAAAGGATTACCAATATGAACACTGTGGGATCAGTCCCAGGGTTTGTCATCCAAGTACTTCAATGTTTATATTAGAAAAGATCAGACAGAGAAAACCTGCATTCAGCTAAGTCCTCACGTTTCTCAGTTTCTGCAGATACGCATAGTATCTGTAACATATCTTCTCAGTTTAAAGTCTGATGTGCTGCAATAAATGGCGATGATAGAATACAATAAATGCATTTTACTGGCTAACAAGATGGGAAAGAAAATGAAAGGTATTCTTAAGTCTTAATCATTGACTTCTGTATTCAGGCTTTGTTTCAATAAGTGCAATTCATCACCTGCTTACAAGAAGTATTTAGTTATTGAGAGCATTTGCATGCTGCGTTGACGTCCTTCTAGTGTAGTTAATGTGTTTGTTTTTATGACTCACAGAAGAACCCCGAATCTTTTGATGTTCATACAACTCTGTCTCTGCTGAAAGACCCTCTCCTTTCCTTAATTCAGATCACCAGTTAATGCATCCACCTCCAGATTTTTGGCAAGGAAGAGCAATGGAAGCGAAGTTGACTGACAGAAAAGAGCTGGGAGGCAGGTCGCTCTAATTACGCAGGTAGCGTTTCCGGCACTGTTGTGTCTGCCTTCTCCCGTTAAAGAGTGATTTGGATGGAAAGACTGAAGGACCAGCCATCATTAATACCCTTACAAAAGTTGCTTCCTCTCCCTCTGCTGCTGAAGCAAAGGCAAAAACTTCAACTGATTTCAAGAGGAGCAGGATTGGGCCCTTAGGCTGTACATAAGTGTCTGTGTTGGAAAAGAGAATGTACAATGTTGGATGCTTCTTATAATATAAGATTAGATCAAATCCTTTCAGTGCCCTGAAGCTTTATACCTTAATGCTGGGCTACCTGTGGCAGATAGCGAGTGAATGCCTGTCAGCATGGATCATCCTCTCAGCGTTCACTAAAAATGTACAATTCTCATTTTGCAGCATTTGAGATCTTTTAAAAAATAGAGTCTGGTGGGAATACAATGTAACATCAAGACAAGTAGCTTCAATTTTTACCTGATCATTGGCATATTCAAGGTGTTTTATATATAGTGATGCCTGACAAGCAATCAATGGGCAGCAAGAAAATCAGTTAGTTGTTAGTCTTCTCATCGAGGTGCATGAAAATTATATGTAGCTAGTCTGAGGGAATGGTTTGCCAGGCAAATAAACTGGTATTTTCAACAAAGGCAAAAATATGCTGATGCTTATTGGGTGAAAGGAATTTCCCCCGTCCCACCACTAATCTGCCTGTGAAGGAAAAGTTCTTGCTGGAGTGTGACCTTGTCTCAGTGGCCACCGCTGCATGGAGTTCCATAGTGTGTCCTCTTGCCTGTGGTCTTCAGGCTGGGTGACCAACTCTAGTGCCTCCTGCACACCTGGGGTCCTGGGCGGTGGGGAAAGGGTGGGGTGGTGAGCACCCATGGCCTTTCCCAACCCCAGTGAGGGCACAGCCATGGTGGGAAACTGGGAAATATGGTGATTAGGCTTGATTAGAACACAGGAGAGCACAGCAACATAGCTACATGTTAGCGTGTGTTGTAGGAGCTTTTCTGGAGTGGTTGGATGCCCAAATCCTACTGACTTTGGACAGTTGACTGGAGCTTCCCCAGATGCACTTCTGTGCTTGAGGTCAGAGCTTTGCCTTTGTGTTTCACACACCACCTTACCTGAATGGCCATACTTTAGGGATCTGAGACTTCCCAAAAAGCAGGCATGCCTTCATACCAAAACCCGAGCCAAACCCAGCACCGAGTGAGATGGGCCAGGGCAGATGGCACAGGGCGGCTTACGAGAGCCGCACTCTCTTCTCCCCCCAAAACGGTGTGCCCTCAGCCATGCTGCCTTCACATCCCAGGCTGCCCCCAGATGCTGGGTGGACAGTGTGCTGCTATCTGCAGAACTAGCAGGTGGCCTGGGGCACGGTCATGCCAACAGCAAACACTGCAGAGAGCTGCCCAGCAGCACTTGGGCTTTGCCCCCGCCTAATTTGCAGGTATAGGCACTTCACTGAATGATGGCCCCGTGCCCTCACCAGCCCTTCACCTTCCAGCAGAGGACAAATCTGCGCAAGGCTGACGGCTCACAGGCTGAGGTTACGGAGGTGAACTCTGAAGACCTCTGGCTTTCTCTCTGCCCTCTATTTTACGTAGGAGTCGGACAGAGCTGAAATGGGACAAAGCATTTCCACCCCACACTTTCATGACTGGAATTTTGAGCCATTCATTTTTTTTAGAATTAAAAGCTGCTTTTTACATATGTAATATACAATAAGTCGGTGAATACCAATTAAAAGCGTATTTCACAAAATTAGACTTTCAGTTGCCTGTTCTATTGAATATCAGTCGGTAATAAGCTTTCCTCATTTCCCTGAGCATGTAATTTTTCCCTTGAATTCTTGAGTTACTGCTTTGATCACTTCTTGATTGCTTAAAGGCTGTGAGTCAGTAATATTTCCCAGTTTCGTTGTCACATCAAAGATCTTTGAGGGGCTTTCTCCAATAGAAGGCAGCCAAGGCTCCTGGTTGACATAGTTCATCACCATGCCGAAGCTATGCTGCACAAATGAAAACAGGGAATAATGCATCACCTTTAGCCATTCGTGTAATCATTTGAATAATATGTATCACCTCTTTAAATGGGCCAGCTGCTACACAGCACTTTTTTTTTCTCGAATTTTTACACTTGAAAATACGGAGGGCAAACATTAAACAGGAAAGGTGATTTTTATCCAGACATGCTGATGAATGGAAGCAAAGGCAGTTGATTTCCTCTGTTTACAGATTTTTGCTGTTGCTTTATTCAGGCATTTATGACATGAACAATTCTGGCATTGAAAAGCCTCACATTTTTACAGAAACATCATTTAATGTGATAATATGCAAAGTATGACAAAAACCCCAAACAATATAAACAATTTGCATAGGATTCAGACTTTCAGTTTGGTACAGCAATTCCTATACCACAGTGGCAGTTTTGATCTGCTTAAATCGTTGACGTGCCTTACCACAGCACGCCAGATCCTGACATCCCCGCTCTGCTTTGGCTCGGGCTCCTCTTTGGCAAAACTCGGGCAGATTTCCAAAGAAGCTGGGTCTGAGCAAAATGAGGGCCAAATTACCATTGAGACCAACAGCCGGGCAGGGTTTTCCTTCGCTTGTAGGAAGGGGGAAAGTCTAATTCCCCACCAGTTGCTGTGACCCAGGTAGCCTGTGGGGACTGTGTCATCAAAGTCTCTGGGCTTTCATCTTTTGATGCGAAGCCCCGCAACGCTGAAAGAAGGGCATCACGACCAGCCCCACCTGAGCTGCCTGAATCTTCATTTTCCTTCCTCGATGGGAGAGTCAGGGTGTGCCCAAGCACCCCTTTGGGATGCGCAGGGGGTACCTGGGCAATACCATTGCCTGCAGAGGGAGAAATGGGTGGGGGAAGAGACTCGCTTTGGTATTACCGAAAAGCAAAAGGTCTCTCTGAACACCGACATGAAGCTTGTGGCAAATTTAACTTCTTCAGGAGCAGCGAGTATTTCCAGTGTGAACTTTGCTGCCGTCATTCCTGGAGCAAATAAATTACAATGGGAAGGTATTTAAAGAGACACTATCACCTTACAGCTCTTGCATTGCAAACAAACAAATGCCTTTACCTGTGTTACAAATCCCACCTTAACCTTATTAAAAGTGAAAGAATTTTTAAAAATCCAATTTACTTGTCACTCTTTCTGCTTTGTTTACTGGTTGTGTTTTCTCACTGTGGACAATAGAAATCAATGAAGTCAGATTCGCCCACGTTTGAGTCACTTTCACTTTTAGGTTTTCAGGTTTAGGGCAGAAAGTTCAGGGGAATGGTTATTTCATCAAATACGACTGTTTTCACTTGCAATTAAAAAAATCAATGGCAACGTTTCTATTCAGACATATGTTTTGTAAAAGTCTGCTTCTGTGAGATTTAAACTTTGGACCAACCTTGGCAGTGTCCTTTGAAAGATGTAGCTAAGTAAAACCTAGTGGTAATAAAAATAACACTTTTCATTATCATGGCAGATGGGAGACCAGTTATGCAGCAGGACCCCATTTTTATAGGTATTGCATAAATGAGGGATAGAATACGGTCCCAGCCTCTGAAACAAGGGGTAGATACATCCCTAATGAGAACAAGGAAAATGAGATACTAATATTCAGCAGTATCAGCCATGATTTCAGCAGCTCAAGAAACCACAGTTCTTGTAGATAAGATGGCAAACGCTGTTCTGCAGAGGAATATGAAAGCAGATAAAGGAGTAACTTTGCAGATATTTACATGAGATTCTCATAAGCACAAGGGGCAGCTTTTGATCAAAGGATATAAATCTGGGTGAATCTAAATGTGTTTTTTTCCTACGCTGGAGTTCCCTATTCTGTGCTGCTGCAGGAGGGCTCAATTTAGGTCCTCATAATGGTATGCAAAACTTGCAAAATGTATCCCTGCTGGGGCATGCTCTCTAGGTAAGGCTTCATTCTTGCTCCAGCAGGACTTCAATTCGGGGAGTTACTGAAAGAGTGAAACACAGAATTGCAAATGCTGTTTGCATTCTGAGAGGTAGCCCTAACCTTCTGTCAGAAAGGATTTCAGGACTGGGCCTCGAGTTTCTCTTTACTGAGAGCCTCCGTTTATTTCAGGCTGGTGTGTTCCAATGAGATATTGTCAGTAAAATCTAAATTTTAGTAAAAGTACATAATTTGAATAATTAAGAATTGGTTTATTTATTTAAAAATGTACAGTCAGCTCAAAGAATTTGCAATCTAAAGTATTTTTTTGTTCATAACATTTTAGTGGAAATGTCATTGGTTCCAAGGAATAGGTTTTGTGGTTTATTATTGACTGACATGACTAGCCAGAGTGCCCCTGGTGACCCAAAAGACTCGCCCTTCTTCCTTACTGAAGTGTGAGAAGTGGTTGGACATATAAGTCTCTACTCTGCATGACTAGGCACTGTTAATATGCTGGCCAGTCATTCATGTATACGGACTACTCATTTATACTGTGTTTGGCATATACTGCATAAACCTGCAAAAGGCAAAACAGAAGAAGTAGTCAATCAGGGACGGATCGGTTCCTTTTCTACTTAGAGAGTGATGAAACTCCCAAATCCAGGCTCAAAACAATGGAAAATGGTAGCTTCAGGTTTCAGATACCAAGCATTGGAAGATGCCTGAATCAGAGTCCTGCTTTGTGCTCCTTCTGGACCGAGCGCTAAAGGTCTCACCCGAAAGGTGTTGGTTTTTGTTTAAAAATGCTGAGAGCAGAGATTTTGTTGCGTGAACACCGCTTCATCAAGTAGCTGTCTGCATGCCTTTCAGTCACCGCTCCTCCCGACGAGCTCATGTTCTTACAGGCAGCATCTAATTGCTATAAATACCTGCAATGTATCATTCACTTCTCCTTAACATAAAACTTTGGCTTTAGAGGAAAATGGCATCTGTTATTCCTGACATTTCTAAATCTCCCGCTGTCGCTAGGTGACACCAGGCAGGGTGGCAGGAGGAGGAGATCAGGTTGCTTCCAGGTAAGCTGACAAATTACTCTGAGGACCCCTCTAAGGCTATAGGTAACATGGGCAGGAAACTCCCAGACAGTGAACCCTCTTGTACTGGCGGGCTGGGAGTTGTTTTTAAAGGGGGGAGAAACGGGGGATAAGAAAAGAAGACCTTGTAGAAAATCCCGGTCTCTATTCATAAGACTTGTGATAAAAATGACCTCATGTGTTTCATAGTGCAGCAAACAGAGTTGAAGAATGTGGTCTTGTGGCCAAGAGGAGGGTGTTTCAGTGACCACTTAAGAATATTTGAATCACACAGTGGCTTATTTCGCTGTTCTCGCTTATTCCTGAGAGCACAGGGTTTAGAGAGGCTCTCTGAGTGGGATGGAGACACTGGGGTTTTAGTATGGGTAACTTAGCTGCACTCTTTCATTTGTACACAGTTTTTGTCTTTGCAGAAGGAGGGACCAGATTTTTTGCCTTCCAAGACATCTCATAATCTATCTGCATCTGTCTGTCTGTCACAGATTTAATCCTTTGAGCTATGATACTAAGAGCCCTCAGGGGCCAAACTTCTTGGGGAATGAATACAAACACAGTCTTCTGCAATTTACACAAAGACAGTCATCTGCAATCAATACTAGAAATGCTTTCAAAATACTTTTCTATCCTTAAAATAACCTGTAGAAGTGAAACCTACTCACCCCCACCATTGCTGCCATTATATGCAGTTGCTGCAAAGATTAGGGTGACCAATGACACTTTTCATCTTTGGCCAATGCGTTCAGAAACTTCCCCATTCTCCCATTTTCACCATACAGCACCAGTTGCTTTGTCTTTCCACCACATCCTAAAAGTGAATGGACATGTGAGTACCATCTGGATTGTCCAGTTTCTCAGCCCAGATCCCATCCAAACCTCTCCTAGGAAAACAAGACTGCGGGTTCTTACGGCCAGTTCCAGGCTCTGAGGCATGAGATAGACATTTCCTTGGCTTCTTATGAATCTGGAGATCCAAAACCTGTATTAACAGTGGTACGGTTAGGATGTAGCAAACATAGCTTTTGGACTTGACATGTCATCAGCTGCTCAGTCCTCAGGGATGTTTCCAACTCTATTTTTGACTTTTTCCCCACTTGCAGCTTTGCAGAGATCTGCATTGGGATGCAAGTGAGCGGGAATTGCAAAGCTCCTCTCCCGTAAGGAAAGCTCTCATAACTGCCTGCTTCCGGCTCTTTGTCTGCTTTTTGGAGAGGCCCTACCCTCCTGCGTAGACACAAGAGACTACAGCTGAAACACAGGTCTCCCCTTTGCTGTCTCCCCCCTCTTCTTGAGACTTAAGAGGAAATTGAATGCTGCAATATAAGCATGCGGGTTGCACTTGTATTTAGTTCAATGGCCTCTTCTTTCTAACAGTTTACTTTGTCTCTTCTAATTCAAGCATGTCAGTAGCAAGTATCATATCTGTGACATTGATAATAAAAATCCCATTGTAAATGCTGGGGTGTCATTTTCCATTCTGCCTAAACAATCCCGAGCTTTGTACTTTCTGGATTGGCCTCTGTCTTTCACAGGTGACATTTGCAAATGGGGATCCGCATGTGTAAACCACGCAGATAACCATCTCATTTCCATACATACAGGCTGGCATAGGCACACTTTGTGTCAATGAAGAGGCTAGTCTGTGGCAGGCGGAAAGTTGGCTGTATCAGATTTACCGTGAGGGAGCAGGTCCTTCTCCCTTCGCAGGGATGTCAGCCTGGCAGAGGCGGTAATGGAGGCACGCTGTGTGGTACCCGGCGACATCAAGTGCAACGTCATGCTCTTTGTTTAGAAGGGAAAATCAGGAAAATGATCCACAAGCGTGTGTGCTTTGATTCTGAAGTGCTTTTCTTGACATGCTTTGGCCTGGGGTGCCAAGGGAAGTTGATACCTGACTTGTGTGGAAGGCAGCTGATGGTGGCACTTCCAGCACCCTGGAGCAGCTGGACCACTCTGCAGGGTCTCAGAGATGTGCAAGACGGAGTGCCCAGTTGGGCAGGGCTGGTTTCGAGCCAGCCAGGACCTTTTCTGCGTCACCACCATGGCTTCTTCTGTGGCTCTGCCAGCATCGCAGTGGCAATGCGGAGGGATTGTGCTCCTTTCTCAGAAGAAGTGATTCATTTTCAGAAAATGTGGCCCTTGGGAAGTCTTAGTTTACTGAGTAGGGGGTTGAAATTGTGTGTTTTTATGATCTTACTCCTTCTTAGAATTAGACCATCGTTTATATACTCTTATAAAGC
Organism: Pygoscelis adeliae; assembly: GCF_000699105.1. Classification (NCBI taxonomy): domain Eukaryota; kingdom Metazoa; phylum Chordata; class Aves; order Sphenisciformes; family Spheniscidae; genus Pygoscelis; species Pygoscelis adeliae. The sequence goes on along the minus strand of NW_008824373.1, from coordinate 4,145,810 downwards.
ACACCAATTACTATAAATATGTACCAACATATACCAAAGTAGCTAAAAAGGAACAATTATGAGACTATTTGGCATGGTTACAGCATCTGTGAAAAAGACATCTTTTATGTGTAACACAATTTGTCCAGAATTAATGAAAATATCCAGGGCTGTTTTTATGAAGTAATTTGTCATATTAAACTAAAAAAACCTAAGGTTATGTTGGACATGAAAAGAAACTCCCCGAAGGTCAAAGCAATTAAACATTGGAACAACCCATCAACCCAGAGGTCACCGAGGCCTCATCTAATGAGAACGTTCAAACGGGAGGAAATCCTGCAATCGCCTCTACTCATTTCTTCGCCAGGTTAAATACCCATTTGAAGTCCTGGCACAGCGCAGCCAATGGAAAAATTCCCATCGGCTTGATTGGGACTGCTTTTTTTTCCTGGAATTTAATAAAACCTTTGTATTTCAAACAGATCTGGAATAGTTGTGAATTTGCATCTTCTGTGAATTCCTGTAAACCAAAAGACCTGCAAGGAACCTAGCAGTAGCATCTTCAATAGCCTTTCCTTTCTTCCTCGGTATTAATATTAATAGCTAACATTTGGCTGTTGTGAACAGATTCACATTTAATTGTTTCCGAGGGAATGTGTCTGTTCACAATCGAAAAAGGACTACTGCAGAAAGCAACTTTAGAGGAGGATGGTTCGACAGGAGGAGAGTGATTACACAAGACTATAGCATGCTTTGAGCATTCAGTCATATCTGTTCATAGTTTGGAAATCTCGGTAATAAAAAGGACTCGTCACTAACAATCTGAGAATTTGTGTGCTGCCCTAACGTTCTGGAAGTAGATATAATAAGATTTATAAATACCTCTCCTTTAAAAATGATTTAGAAAAATGCCAGGTAAGCTCACACAGATTTGTGGAAAGAACTATGTGGGTCAAGTGCTACAAATTTTTTGTAAGCCTCCAATGGGCAAACTGTTTTAGAGCCAGTAATGATAGCACAACACAGAGCAGTTTCTTGCCATTTCTTCCCTTCTGTGCTTTACTGCCTTGGTGTTTTCATTAACACTGCTCCCTCTTGTTTTCCACTCCTCCCTTCTCCTTTTTTTTGGTTGTATGGATATCTGAGAAGTGGTGTACAACACTAGGTTGTCAGGAAATTATATTCTATAGGTTATAATCTCCACAGGCATTTCCCTGCTTTAGAGCAGATGTTTTTACTGTAAACAAACAAAACCCCAAAAAATTTGAACCAATATCTTTGTGAAAGATTGACATAGTCAGTATATTTTTATATTAGACAGAAGGACAAAATACAAAATAAGCGCTTGGGACTATGTGCCATCATCTGTCCATGTACTGAGGTCCACATGATTCTGTGCAGGGACTGGGGGTAAAACCAATGAAACAGGTTGGAGTTCATTATGTAGTGATGAAACATGTGATAGCTTTTCATTTGGAGCAGCTTAAGTCTTGATCCAGTTAGATTAGGAACATGCATCATTTATAAGACAAAATTTGGTATTTCGTGCTTTTTGGCTAAGTAGGATATAATGCATTCCTGTTTTCTGCACTTGACTGCTCATCAACTTTTAATACAGACTGAACAATAATGGTGTTCTATAGTGTGGAGATGGTGTTGCAAGTAAAGATTGCAGTAATCACTGATGCTGATGTTTTATCAGCAATCACCATATACAAATGGGAAATGGCTCAAAACACACACTTCATAATGATTCATCCATAACTTCACTAATTCTCCACTGGTAAATAATGATATCATTGCTCTAACCATGTCAGACATCATTCGTGTCTTGCTTTCCTTCCACAGTCATTGAGTCATTTCATTTTAACGTGATTTCTCCAGCAGAACAGCAGACACATGGAGCTGGCAGCGATGATAGGGCTAAGTTGAAAGTTTTCCCTTTTTTCCCCTGTGAAAATGCACCTTGAAATAGTATTCATACCACAAAGAAGAGAAAAAGCATTTGGTGTTCTGAAATGTAATGGTAATAGGACATGGAAGAACATTTCAGAGAAGGAAAATTCGAAGTCTACATTCAGTGTTTTCCCCACTGTCAGAAGCTCCACAGAAAATCAGCTTGAGACACCGATTTTCTTAAAAGGATCAGGATTTAGACATGACACAATTGCTAATATTGTCAATGCATTAAACAGCTCAGCAGCATTTTATAGCTGAGAATTTTTTTTATGTCCTGCCAGTGCTTTTACATGATAGGAGCACATGGTTCAGCCAGGTTTCAGGCAGTGTCTGCAGGGGAAGGGAGAAGTTGGGGCAGCTCTGGACAATTGTTCAGGTGTTTAGCTTTAAAGCGAGTCCTTTATAGGGCTAAATGGGTGCCCTTCAAAAAAGAATAAATCAGAAAGTTCCACCAGATTAAACCCAGCACTTTGAACATTACTTTAAAAATGATTTTAAAAGATACTAAACTACAGTTTGCAGAACACGGGCAAAGACTGAATTCGTATTTACTCTACCAGGCAAGTTTAGAGCCTGGTGGAGCAGGACAGTGCAGAGCGGGTATATCCATTGCATGGCGTTAACCTCACTGCACCAGGGTGAATTTGACCATATCAATGGCAAAAGGACTCCTGTCCAAGAACAGGAAAAGACAATCAGGGAACGTTTCTTTCCCCCAAGAACTGTTTTCTGCCCCAGTCATTGCTTCTTGGAAACACGCATCAAGAGCAGGCATCGCAGTGTCATCTCCCCCTTCGATGTCTGCAAGGCACGCATTTTCCTCTGAGCTAGTTTTCATTGTCTGCTTCTCCTGGCGGAAGAATATGCACTTTTAGGGCACAATTCCTCTTGTCTACTGCTACTTCAGGAGCAACATTGCTCTTTGGTTAGATAAGTCCTGCCCCAAAAGGCTTTGTGGAGATCTGTGTTTTCTGGAGCTCCCTATATTGATCCACAATGCCTTCTCCTTTTCCTCTTTCAGATCTTTCCTTCAGACCTTCTTTTCTAAGATTGCAAGGCCACGCAAACTGAAAGGACAAGTTTTAAATGAACACACAGCAACAGCTGATTGAAACCTGATCCAGGTTCTGCGACCAGGTGGAGGTTCTGCATGACCCAGAGAGGATGAGATGCCTCATGAGCTCAGTCTCAGCCACACAGTCCCTGGGGGAGAGCATGAGGCCTGGAGGGAAGCATCATTTTCTGGCTTTCGTTTTCAGTGGTTGGCTATGGAAATGGGTGTGATATTTAACAGCTTGTTCTACCTCACCAGCACAGCCCAGTTTCTTCCAGCTCTTGCCTTTTTTCCACTTGGTTGATGAAGTCCTTTGTAAAGGGTACTGAATTTTACAGGTATTTGTAGACAGGGCTAATAACAATCTTGGAACCAAGCAAAACAAGAGTGCAACCCACGCGTCAGATAACGACAGACACCAGGGAGCAGTGGGCACCGAGCTCTCAGGGGTTTCCAGGAGTAACTGGGGAACCTGCCTCCTTTCGAAACTCTCCTCCTCCAATCAGTAAATGGAGGAAAGATAATGAGCTTTTGCAATAGGCATGGGACTGCTAATAAAAGCTTGTCTTGCTGACATCCCTTTATTGAAATTATTACGTGTTCCTTTTCATGTTGAAGCAAGACTAAAAAAAACCCTAGGATATTACTGTTTAATTGGAGCCAGGAATCTATGCAGTGCCAGGAGAAAGACAAAAATCTAACCCAAATTCTCATCTACAAGTTGGAGATAAGGACTACATCATCTTTTCCAACAGATACCATCAGTCAAATCTGATCTTTTAAGAAGAAGCTGACTTTCTGTTGACAGAGATGGACACAGACATTGAATGATCTCAGGGCCAAAACTAGAAGAATGTAGCTGGATCAGCAAAATGTCATGGTTAATAGTATCAAAAGCAACCAAAATAATTAAAAAGCAATAGGTCAGTCACATTGCCACACTCTGATGACTGTAATAAATAATTAAAAATTCAAAACAATGCAGCCTCAGTATTATGGAAATCAAACTGGACTTTAGGGAAATTTTTTGTGACTAGACAGTCAGACACATGATCATCTTTCCCTTCATCCCCCCCGCCCCTGCAATCTTTTTCCAAGGTCTTAGGGATGGGAGGGGAAAGAGAAGGTGATAATTCAAGATGATTAGGAGACAATGGTAACTTATTTGTGATAACTGAGTAATAGCAGCACAATTCAAAACAGATAAAACATAATCACAAACAAGCTGTAGGATTACCCATGTTGAAATAAAAGGATCAAACACTTACGGAGGCATTGATTGCACTTGGGGGTATTTGGATCTGGATCATGTAAAGCTTTTGCATGAACTTAATTTACTCCCATTAGCTCTGAGAATGTCAATGGAGCACATCAAATTATATGTCTGCCTAGACTGTTGCACTATCAGACTGTAGGGTGAATCTGACCAAGACAAATCGAAATAATCAGCTAAGAGATGGTCAGAGAAGAGAGATGAGATGATATGCAAATCATTAAAAGGCGACAGAAAAAGGCAGCAAAAATTTCTGCAGAAGTTTCAAAAAGGAGTTTTGCTGTGTAACAGAAAGAGCTCTTGATCAACTTGAAACAACTTAATAGGACTTGAAGGCTAGCTAGGCTTTTGCTTTTTTAAAGTAACACTGTCAAACAGTTTGAGCTCACTGATACCTTACTATATTTTATATAACAAAATTGAAATATGGTTTTGGTTTATTTTCCCTTATTCAATTCTGGAAACACAGAAATACAACTATCCCATGAAGATGAAACACCGAGTCACTAACATCAAAGTCAATGTTCCCATTGACTTGAGTTGTCAGCCCCCAGGCCTCTGCAGGCAGCAGGAGCAGCCATGTCCGTCCTGCGGGTCAGAGCCGTTGTTGGAGCAATACATGCTGCTTCCACAGCATGCTCTGGCTGCTGTGGCCCCCTAGGCCAGATGGGCATCCCTGGCCATTTTGCTGTCCACGGTAGCATATAACCCTGTTAATTTTACGTGATCAGGTGAAACAGCAAACCAAAATACAGAGAGGAAAACATATTATAAGTCCTTACTCTAGTAAGGAGGCTGAACCTTACAACAGGCCTTATCAACTATTAGCAGGTATGAAAGAAAGGAAAAGATGCATTTTGACATGTACCTGAGCTTCGCCCACTAAGGTGGTCAAAGGAAAATATATCAAAATCCTTTATGATCTAGAAGGCAGATTAATCATTACTTTTCTTGACAAATCAACTATTGAATGGAATGATCCCTTTCAAGATTGGTGCATAAATCCAATTTAACAATTTCTCAGTAGAATGGAGGAGTTAAAAAATCTCTTAACCAAAATCATGAGTTATACCATTATTAGTTTTGAATTCAAGTTTAAACTTGGTAGAATACAGAAAGACATAGGACCAGATTTCATGCTTGTTGCAATGGCATCCATTCCAGTTATTCCACCAAATTCAGTTGAGTTCCTGACAATTCATACTTCCTGATGAAGCTGAATTCAGTTAATAATCTGATCGCTGGCAGACAGCACAACACATTATTCTTGCTGAGAACTTGCACATCGCTTTTCAGCTATAGGTCCCAAAATGCATACTTGACGCTGAAGATCCTGGTTGTGACTTTGATGTCAACAAATCTGTAAAAATACCAAGACTCCTACAAAGATTTTGAGATGTTGGTAGAAATGCTTGTGTCTCAAAGCCATAAGGGACAGGAGTCAAAATAAACACAGTGCGACAGGTTCACTGCTGGTGTTGATGACGGTACAAATGGCGGCTCAGATAAGATCACATACTGGTATAATTGATTAAAAAGATAACATACTGATTCTGAGCTAAAGAATCCTATGAAGCCAAAACTAACAGCTGTCAGTGGAAGAGGACAATGCAGATACCAACTAACCCAAACATTCCCTTCACCAACACCTTTTTGTGTTGCGAACTTAAAGTTCGCCACCACTAGTGCAGGAAGACAGCATCTATTAATATCAAATACAAAAAGTTGCTGCTGGATTTTCTGCAGCAAAACAGAAAAATCCCAGTGGAGAAGCAGGGTGTTGTTAGTATTAAAACATCTGGAGAGGTCATGATTCTGCTCTTCTGCACAGATCCTCGGTCCTCCAGTCTTCTATAAGTTACTTATATAACTTACTCATTTTGGCAGCTATATAATGCTTTATCACTTATGTCTATCTAACCAGTTTACAGCTGCTGTAGAAATTATGCTGGACCTTAGATTTTGTTCCGAGATTTAGCTGCTTATTTTTTTTTTATTTTGCCCAAGAAATTGATTCATAGGAAAATATCTCCACACCTTTTCCCCCAGTCTAGCAATCTTATCCACAAATCAATTCTACTGACTTCTGATTGCATTTTATTTAAAGCAAAATGATTGGTTGGAGTTTTGATTCAAGGAAAAGTAGCAAGATAGGGAGAAATCTGATGTCTTGCCAATAAACATCAATTAATGTCACAAAGATATAAAGAGAATCAGAAAAGAGTGGTACCACTGCTCCAGTTTGTCCTGAAACAGATGTAGCAAGATACAGTCAGCCTCAAAACAATCGGTTTTACAACTTTTTTTTTTTTTTCCAGAAAAGGTTTTCAGAAAAGGTACTTGCTGCAAGCAAAGCTACTAAGTTGCTCTGTGAGCACTGAGATTTACAAAAATTGATTTTCTATTGCACTGTGACTTCTGGATAGATCCTCTGGTGTCTAGTAGGGCTCAAGCAATGAGCAGCATGTATGCGGGTGTTGGGGTGTTTTGCCCTCTCAGGTAACTTCTCTGGCATCTCTTGGTGGGTATGTGCACCCCGTGGCCGCCTTCTCAGCTAGGGCACCAAAGACCTGTGTCTTCTATCATTTGCCTCTCTTGATGAAACACGCAGCAATCAGGATGGCTTTGAACATTGTGCATTTCTGTTGGGTTGAGCTGAAAGCGCCAATGAGTTCAGAAGGAAGGTGGGGTAAAGGGGAAATAGTGTCTGTCCCTCTCACACGCATGCACACACATAGGCATCAGTATGTGCAAAACCAGCATGACCATGCAAGCCTTATTTTCTTAAGAAAGCAAGATTCAGAAATTTCCATTGCCTTTGCAGAGCTCTAAGTCAGGAACATTGCTAGATATCACTGATGGGTCAGCTGGGTTGATATTACATTGAGAGTTATGCTGAATACGTTGAGGCCCATCTTACACAGGGTATTATCCGTGTGAATTATAATAAGTATTTCCTGGCTATGCAGGGCAACCTGCAGGACACAGGGGATAGTGGAGCCAGGGGAGGTGGGATGCATGAGCCTGGCATAGAGGAGAGCATCCCGGTTGTAGTTTTGGTGTCACATTACTTCCAGTTGACACCAGGACCAGGGAGCAAAGAATCTGGCTGGGTCAGCAGGCAGAGAAAGAGTGCATGGCTCAACAGGTTAAGTAATAGGCAAGCGCTAACCCTGCCCAGAGGGTGGTGAATGAATGAGCGTGTCCCCCTCTCCTTCCAGCAGTGACCAGGATTCCTTTCCCAGCCCGCCCCCGGGATTCCTCCTGCAGGAGGAAAAGGGAGAAAAGCAAATCCTTTCTCTCCGCCGGGCACAGCGGGGCACAGAGCAGAATCCCCCGCCCGCGCTTCCCCTCCTCACGCCAGTGCTGGCATGTGGCTGCTGCAGAAGTTGTGAGCAGCTGTTATGAAATGCAAATATATTTGCAAGACATTTACTTCCATTGAGGAGAAACAGAATCCAAGTGAGGAAAGGCACACGAATGAGATTTGCTGTTTTGTCTGTCCAAACAGAAAGACGAATTTAGATCCCTTTGAAAATGTGGTCCTTCTTGTTCTTTGGGCAGAATAAATAAGAATGTGACTGCAGCTAATACTACTTTTCTAACCCTGTCACCTGGGGATTTCAGCACATTTTGTGAACTTTCCTCACTTACCTCTATTAAAACCCATCTCTGCAGATGGCAAGTACTACTTTCCTCATTTTGGAAGGGGGAACACTAAGTGCTGGTGAATGGTTTTGCCCAAATCCTCCAGGAAACCTGTAGCAGAGAGAGGAAGCAGAATAATTTGATCAATTAATCTGCCCTTTCACATTCGTGTCATTTTTCCCTTTACTTCAAATAACTTCAGAGATTTGCATTGTAACAGACATTTTCTAGGGCAGTTTCTAATAACCTGAGCCCACTGAAGTCTACCATATCTACTGAAGTTAAAAGACCATCCTCAGACTAAGGTGCTGTGTGAAGCTGTCCTCATTGGGCTTATGATCAATAGCCCACAATAACATTTGGGCTAAGAGATTATAGACATTAATCTTGCCTCGGAACAATTTAGGATCATTAACCAACCCAACAGAAAGTCAGTGTATGCCTCTGCAAATGGAAATCAACTTAAAGAAAAAATAATCTTTCTCTTGACACCTTTTAAAACCTCCTTTACCCTTTCCTGGGGAAGAAGAGGGCTTAGCACAGAGGACATGGTTGGAAATGCATTTGTCTCTGG
>NW_008824373.1:4123396-4137299 GCF_000699105.1 Pygoscelis adeliae | reverse complement strand
CTGTTGCACACAATTCCTGCAAAAACAAACACTGGTTTGCTTTTTTGTTTTCCATATGGAGGACCTTAGTAAACTCTAGTGATTGACAGGCTGGCATGCCCGCTAAAAGCCAGTCATACGAAACAGACTTTATTGGTTGCAGCGTTGTTTCACGCGTACCCATTTTCAATTTAAACTTAGGTCATAGGCCAATATCTTCTCAGAGGCATACCCAGGTCTTATCTGGAGATGCATTTGTGTCCCTCGGCTGGGATCAGGCATACAGGTTTACAAGAGATCATTTTGGGTCAAAATGTTCCAGAAGACCAGCTTGGACCTGCTGGTCAGCCAGAGAACAATCTTCTTCCTTCCCCTTCCCCTTCCCGTGGCATATTCTGGGTAAAATTGGTGCTGAGGCTTATGGGGGGGAAAAAAAAGAAAAAGGATGAAAATAGTAATCTGGGTAATAACTGGGTAGTAGCTCCTCCCACTGCAGGCATCCCACTGTATTGGCTGGGTTTGATCTCACTTTCTCTTTAGCTGGTTCTGCTGAAGAAGCAGGTGTTACCAGACTTGCAGAAAACTTATTTGGGACTGCTGAAATGCCTTCTTCCCCATGTGGGACACCACCATGTCAGGCATATGACAGTACGGGTCAACATGAACCACATGGGAGGTGAGGGACCTGAGTGCTGGGGCATAGTGTCGTGGCTCACCTTCTGGTCCGCTCCTTGCACCAGCAAACAGGATCACTGCAGGGAGCGGGGGAGAAGAGACCCTGTCACTGAGTTGCAGGTATGGAAGGAAGGGGGTAATTGCAGGGAATGCATTCCCAAAATGTCTGGCTTGGCGCGTCTGGCTGTATAGCTGCAGCTTCACCAGAGATGGATTTGAACTAAAAGACACGAAGAAGCAAATCTCAGAGAGGCAGAAATCTAGAGAGAGAATTATAGATATTACTGAATCCCCAACGTATTTTTAAACTTCATTTTAAAGGGAAAACAATGAAAAAAAAGCCTCAAAGGCACATATTTAAGAGTTACTTTCACAGTAATACCTCCTCAGAGAACTGACTTTATCACTACTGAAAGGAGAAAGCAGAAAATGGGATTGTTTTTGTTGTTCTATCATGTTTGTGACATGACGAAAATGTGGAGTTCTGCTTTTTCACCTTGTTGAACTGCTGTCAGACTTCTGTAAACCGTTTGCACCATAAACAAGCTTTGTAAGTGAAAGGGCAAGTGCTGAGAAAAGCCAAAGGCAGAGATTTTATATTGAATCTTTTCTTACAGAGATAACTGACTTCAGTGTGGACCGGCTTCACCTAGATCTGGGAAGCTAAGCCAAGCATCACTGAAGACAATAGTGTAATGAAGCTGAAACCACAGCAAACGGACTAAGACTCTGAATGTGTTGGTTTTGTTTTTAGGCAAAAAGTAAGATAATTGCAGCTGAGGGGATTTGGTTTTGAGCAAGAGCTACCGCCTTGTTTCTCCATAGCATTTCAGCCACAGATGTGTGGCAGAAAATCTCCTGGAAAGACAGGAGATTACACATCCCTTACACAGGAGTACTACCTGGAAACTGCCTGCTGCTGTGGATCAACGACTGTTACTAATAGCAATGTAAAGTTCGCAAGATTGTCTGCCCCCGCGCGCCAGTGATGGGATATCAAAACAGGAGGGGAAGAGGATGCTTTTTGCTTGCATACGTGACTATTACTGTGTCAGTACCCAGCACAGCAGGCAGTTCTGCTCCTTTGGCAGGGAGCCAGCGTTCAAGAAAAAGGCATCGGCATGGTGTAGAGCATGGCAGTGACAGGCTGGGATAACCCGGTACCCGTGGGGAGCGGTGCTTGTATCAGTGCAAGGTGAGAGGCTTAACGAGGTAACCCGCTCCTGTTTCATCTTGCCAGGTATTGCTGTAGAAGCACAGGAAGAAGACCAGAGAGGCACACTAATAAGTGCATCTTTAGCTCACTGAAGGTTGCATAAACTCAGGTACACCCCGTTTGTGCCCACAGTGTCCTCTTTGCAAATGTGATAGACTTGATAGTTGGGGAATAGTATTTAAGGAGCTTGAGAGCCATTACTGATCTTATGTTTGCATAAACTCAAATCCACTTGTGCTGGAGCCCAGTAAGTCCAGGCAGCCTGACATATCTCATGGGAATACCTGCAGACTAAGGCCAACTTGTGACTCCAAGGGAGACATTTGTGTGATTGGTCTCTTCAGCAGTTCATGGTACACAAGCCTTTCTGTCTTACACACTTTAGCTCTGCTTTGGTGGTTACATCTGGGACCTTTTAGAAAGTCATGTGACACAGTCCAGTACTAATTACTTTTCTTTAAACCTCATTTTTTTTTCCTTTTACTATTACCTTTTTCCCATTGCTTCTATATCTCTACATGACTTATGCAACCGGGGTTTTAATGCAACAATGAACTCTTAAAAATGTTACAGACTTCAAAAATAGACATTAAAAACCACAAACCCGTATCTTTCTTAGAAAATAAAAAAGACACAGAGGCTATAGGTAGTATAAACTCTTCCACAAACTTGCCCTGGTACCCCAACACACTTTTGACCAGACCTGATTTGCAACCAGCAATGATTAGTGAGAAAGACGGAGCCCTGTTGAGCCCTGTCCACAGTGGATGGACACAGAATCATCCAGAGCAGGTGTCTTTGTAATTGTGATGCGCTGAAAAAAGGGGGAATGATTGGGACCTATTAAACTTCATGCTTCTTGTGCAGTTGTGGCGCAGGGCGAGGAAGGAAAAGAGCAATTTAAAGGAGAACTGCATGACTTCTTACCTGGTAATAAGTTTCCAAACAATACTTCCTGGGAAAATTCTAGTGTACATATAGTAACTAATAAATGCTAGCATGTTGTACAAAAATAATTTACATATTTTTTGAATTAGCCCAACTAAAGGTGTTATTTTGCTGTATAGCTCAACAGGCATTTGAAATTAGTAGGACTGAACCCCTAGGTCCTGTTGAGAAGGTGGGAAGCAAAGCTGTGTGTAATATCCTGCAGCTTGAGTTAAATATTTCTGAATCCTTTGCTAAGGTTGTTTGGAAATGGCTAAATCTAGCGCTTGTTTTTCTTTCTAACATCCAAGAAAGTGGTTAAACAAGTATCTTGGCTATTCACTTTGGTGAAGAACTGGTGCATATAAAGAGCTATTTGGAGAAGCCTGAGTTTAACTGGTGCTATGAAGCCCCAGAGCAACATGCACTGCTGGGCGCTCTTGACTGGGAATTCTGCCTATAGAGGGCTTAATGTTTTTGGCACTGGGGATTATCCATATTAATCCATTTTGAATGAGGAACACGGATGAATTATCCTTGTGTTTTTTTCCTTCCTTACTGGGGAAGAAGCTGAGGAAGGGCCAGGAGAGGCTCTTGCACCTGAGACAGGCTAATGATAGGAACTCGTCATCTTCTGCTGATGGGGCATTCAAATGAAGCCCACTGGGGCAAAAAGATGGATCCTGCCTAGAACAAACTCATTTTTCCTATCTAGTCCAGAAAGAGGAGACAAATAAATAATAGAGATCAGCTATGTGTCTGATGAAGCTGATCAGAAGGTCACACAATTAAAGGGCATGCAGGTTATAGAAGAAAGGGTTTCTCAGGAGCTGTTGAGAAAATACAGGTGAAAGACTGACCGAGCATGTGTCATCTGCCCACCAACCAGCAAAGCACCATGGTTTGGAAGGTGTCATGTGCAGGAGCAGAGAGAAGGGCCAAAAGGATCTGGTTTGTAGCAGAATGTCTCTTCACACCAATGGAAAAGTTGAGGAGGAAAGAAACCAGAAGAGGAGAGGGGAGGGATCATAAAGATTTGTTTTCTTTAGATCTGTATAGTTCTCTGTCACTAAAGACAAGACAGAGTGATTTTGGAACTCCTGATTATTTCATCCCAGATGGGTATCTAAGGTAAGTGACATGAATTCCTCTTCGGAGATGTCTGCTTCTTGCCATGGACTATATATGGTGTTTAGGTATGCTTAGACAATTAAAGCTTGGCAGAAGGAACCTCTCCTTCAATATTCTTAATTTTTCCCTCTGACTAACAAGCCTGTAGTTTTCCTAAGTGAAACTGGCAGTCTGAATCTTGTCCCCAATGTGTTTCTTAATTATACCATATCTGTTAAGCTGTAGTCATGTTCCTTGAAGAATGGTCTGAAATTAAAGCTAAGAATAAACTCAGATGCTTTGATGAACTAGATTACTAAGTACTACTTTTTAAAGGCAAAAAGCCAAACACCTTTATCTGAGGCTCTAACTGGTTGTGAAGAGTGTAATGATGATGAGATAGAAATAGTATGCATTTATAGGGTAAGAAGTTGAATTATGATTAGCAATAGTTAGGTCTGGATCCCATGTAGCTTGGGGATGCTCTGATGCAGTCCACTGATGTCCACTTTATCCAAACAGGTGTCAGAAGTGCCATTACCTCTTGTTCCCAGAAGCTGCAACTCACCCCAAAGGGAGAGCTCAGCTCAAGCCTGGGGTCAATGCTGCAGCCACCGGTAATGCTAAAGAGAGGCTGGCAGGAGATTAGACAGAAATGTACATTCAATAAAATCAAAAGGATTTTGTCTCCCTAAAGGTTTGGAAGAAATGAGTTTATAGATAACTCGACAACTGTTTGCCCTATGGACATCATTCTTTAACTTTCAGTGAGGCAGTGCATGCCGTTATCCTGTAGTTGTCCAGCGAAGCAGACATGAAGGAACAGATGATTTTCCTGGCCAGCTCTGTAGCACATTTAATACTTTTTTTTAGGATAGATCTTCTATGAAAATCGTATCAACTTCAAGGTTATTTTTAATGGTGGCTTTACAGTTTGCCAGCTACTAATGGCATTTCTTTGGAAGCCTCCAAAACCATCCCAAACCATCACTGTCAGCCATTCATTTAATTGTCTGTCTAAGACATTGTAGCTTTGAAGACTGTAGCTTTGAAGAAAACTCACACAGCTTCAAATCTTCTTGATCCTTCTTTGACTCAGCTTGACATTTGGATTTTTCTGTCTCAACCTTACACAACTGAATTACAGGCGTTTTCTTTTAGAATCAATATCTTTGATAATTTTCTACGTGGCTTAAAACTCAGAAATAAATTAATTAAATAGTCTTTTTAAAGCCAAATTAAAGTTAAAGATTAAAAGTTAGAAAAATTCTTAGTGAGGAATGGAGTAATTCCTAAAATATTTTCCCTTTCCTTGCCTTGCCTTCTTCCCTTGCCTCTCCCTTTCCTAGACAAGGTGTACTGAACCAGTTTCCTTTACAGAAAGATACCACACCAGTGACTAGGTGTTTTCCTTTTTTTTTTTTCTCAGAGATTTTTTTGGACTTTAATTTGAAAGTTGATCTGCAAATTGTATTTTGGGTTAGAAATGCTGAACAAACTTTCTGAAAATCCCCATTTATCATTACTGAGACATTATTAGTTAACCATCTTTTGAAAAGACATTTCTTGCTGCAAAACTCTGATACTCTGCATTACTTTCAGGAATAGATTTCATGCTCACTTCACTGTTTGAATATCATCTTCTTTGCAGGAAGGACAGAATAAAAGACCTGCAATGAACAGTGTATTTGGTGAATTTAGACCTTTTTTTTTCTGTTGGGACTACCTGCAAATAAAGCTATCAGAAATGAAAAGATAAATAGCTTATTACTGGTCACCAGAGTACGTGGCACCACGTCTCATGGGGCCACCAGCACAAACGAGCTGCTGCTTTACAGTGTGTTTCTATTGGGAACATTAGGCGGTTACCCCAGGTGGATCTACTTTTCACGCAGCTGAGGGGTGTATCGAGGCTGCCAAGAGCGCTCATTTCTGAGGGCGTTAGGCATGGAGGGACCAGGCCCCGAGCCTGCTCCGAGCATCCCCATCGCGGGTCTGCGTGTATGCTGAACGTCATGAACTTGCGTTCTTACTGCTGCCCGCAGTCACGCCGGGACAGACCATGGGAACCTTGTGTGAGCTGTTTCTTTGTTACGGGCAAGACGTTGACACAGCGAAGCAGCATTTATACAATGGAACATCCTATGGTTGGCACTTGGGGAGCATTTCGTGAGACACAAGCGGCATCAGGATGTAGGTGATTGATTTATGGCAGACTTGGATTGACATGATGAAATACTGCGGCTGCTGCTCCTTGGTGGGGGCAGAGAAAATAATAGGGTGAGGTTAATTCATATCATCACACAGAGCTGGAACAGGAGCCCTGGGATTTGCAAGCAAGGAAAGGGGCTTTTGTGGCACTGCCTGGCGTTCAGAGCTTGCCCTGAATCTGTCCCCACAACAGCTGGCTGAAGAAATGGATGCAGCAAGATATTGGCACTTGCTTTCATATTTAGGCTCCCTAAATTGCTTATTAGCTGTATTTCATGTGCCTCTCTGCTGCCAGGAAGAAGGTTGGGCTACATGCACTAGCATTTTTTTGAGGAGGAGAAGGCACTGAAAGCAAGATGGTGGTGTTGGCAGCCATCTAACATGGCCAGTGACATATCTGCGCTTTTGATGATGTGCCTAGCACGTTTGCTAGGTTCAAGCAGAGTATTTTCATTTGGCATGGCCTCTGAACACTGTAAGTTATTGATTTGCAGGTCTGGTACAGGTGAGCAGAACCTGTCTCCCCCCAGCACTGTGGGTGTGTATGGAGAGGCAAGGAAAAGGAAGGACTCCTTGCAAGTCAGGGTAGTGTAAACACCATGTGATGCGTTAAGGTGAGACCTGCATAGTTTGAACCGGTTTAATCAATTTTTAATCAGCTTTTACTACACAACAGCAATTTATTATAGGTTTTTTGTAGTTTTTTTGTGATTATAGGTTTACTGTGATTTTACTTGTTCACTTACCATAGTTTTTATGGGCTTATGGTGATTTTAGGTTTTATGGGCTAATGATATTTTGCAACTGTGTTAAAAGCTTATCTGTACAACTTGCCCATTCCTCCTGCCTTGGCAGAAGAGAACATTGCTACAGGCTGTCCCATTTATTAACCAACCTGTTCAAATCAGAGGAAAAATAATGTAACTGATCCATTACAGACTTTTTATAAATGCAGAATAAGCGATGTGTGTTACAAACACTGTGCAAATGCATGCACCTGTAGCCACGTGTCCTTACATAAAATACTCAATACTGTGAAAGGACAGGGCACAGATGGAAGCTCTAAGCCCTAAGCGGCAAAGTGCTCCATCTCCAAAGTGCTCTCATTCCTGGAAAAGTTGCCAGGCCAGGGAGGCTTGTACAGTGGTGGAGCAATCCCTGGGTGCCAGGGTTGTCTCCAGCCATTCCTATGTTTTCCACCTCTGCCGGTGAACAGAAGGAGCTTCTCCAGCCAAAGGGCAGGGCAGAAGAGGATCCCAGTTGCTCAGGGACAATTTCTGAGGTTTTGGCAACTGGACAGTCTACTGGGGACTTGACAACTCTTGGGACATCACCAGTGTGGTCCTGGAGTGAGAGGACTGCCCAGGAGCTTCATTAACAGCCCGCTGATACCATTGGGCACAGAGATTTGAAAGCCTTACCTCAGCAGCAGAGCAAAACTGAAGGAAAAGTGGAGCTGTCTCAAAGAGGTGGACTTTTCTGAAGATCTTACCATAATTGCAGGACCAGTAGTACTCACATCACAGTACCTTGAATCCCAGTGTGCTCCTATAGCGAGCTAACAGCGGCTAAACGGCAAGCACCTTCCATTCTGTCTGGAGCTGATCAGGGACTGGCACTGGCAGGGGCAGGGTGAAGGGGACACAAAGCAGCAAGTAGCATGGGGGACATACTATGTACAGAGAACTGCAGTCATGGTCATTAAGGACTTTATAGACCAGAGTCTAATCACCTCTAATGACAGTCTCCGAGGTTTGTTAACAGTTTAGCATGTGGACACTTCCTCGCCCACAAAGCAAACCCACTGGTTTGGGTACAACTGTCTCCTCCCTGCCCCCTCCAGAGCACGTTTAAAAGTTTTGAGGGGAGGTTGCGGGCCCCTCTGCATGCCACAACACTTGGAGAACCGACATTCCATTTCAAAATGAACTTTATAATGGGACCAATCTAATCTACCTAAAGCATAAAGCCCTCCACTGCCTAAGGAGAGTGTCAGTGGGAGGATGGCACAGTATGTCTGAGGACAGTTTGGAGCGATCTCGCAATTCAGGACCTTATCTATTCCAGGCTTCCCTTGTGCTAGTCTAGATACAGGCAAAAGATGCCGCGGGCTGTTGTGAGCAGCAAGGTTATCCTGGCTTTGCTGCTTGCTTTGCCTGTGTCACAGTCTGAGAGAAGCCAGCAGGCTGCTGCTGAGCGTGAGATCAAATAGCGATGGCCACGGCGGGGGACGGCAGCAGCCAGCCCAGCTCTGCAGACCTTCCCCCAGGCTCCTCGTCCCAGCTCCATTCCTTCTTCCTTCCCTCCCTGTCCTGGGGCAAGAGCTGCCCCAGATATCCTCTGCCTGGTAGGGGAACTCCACTGTGCCAGGGGTGCTGCGACCCTTTGGTCTGGCTTTGGCTCTGGGTTTCTCTACACTTTGCTGGGTGGAAGGCTCCCCAAAAGCAGTTCAAAGACCCTGTAAATACCCCGCAAACAAATCTACTTTACTGGTTAGCACTGCATTTTTGTCTTCTGTTTCTCTGTTCAGTGTTATAAGGAAATAAAATGTGAATTAATCTTGTAAGCCAGCATTAATATGAACTCCATTATCTGTTTCAGTCACTCAGACTACTAAGGTTGGCTTTTAGGCTGATTCTTGTGTCGGGAGACGAGAAAGTTACACAATAGACATTAGAGAATCACTTTAAAAAAACCTCCACAATCCTGCATTGAAATCCCATCCAGCAAGGGAGAGAACTAGCCCTGGCCTGGCTGAGAGGCAGTCACATGAGTGTCCAAAACAATGAACACACAGTGTCGAAAGCTGAGGCCATTGAACTTTATGTCACTTCCCAACTGCAGCATTACTCATAATTTATGGTTATACTCGCCTTTCAACCTTTAAAACCTTTTCCCAAGTATTTGCAGCATTCTCACATAAATATTGCTACAATAAGTAACATCAACATTTAGTAGCTGTTTTTCAAGAATAACCGTGTGACACTATTATGGCATTCCATTAAACCAGCTGCAATGTGGGGAAGGTCTAAATCAAATCATGCCGGCTAAAGGTAACGTTTACACATATACAAGAGGACAATGGATGGGAAAAGTTTATTCTGTGTTTCAAGACTTAAATGACAGTTTTGTCTCCTCTCATGGTTATGCAAGATGTCTCTCTCTGGTGAAATGACCCAGAGTGGACACAGACTGCAGCTTACGTTCCAGTGCTATTTGTTATCTTCTCAAAAAAAAGTGCAATTACAAAATCCACGGTTTGTTTTATTAATTTTTTTAGGGAGAAAATCTTATTTCAAAGGAACAGGGAGTGTTGTCTTTTCATTAAAGCTATCAAATGTTGTGAAATGATTAGAAAAAAATTCCTTGCCAGGATTGTTCACTGTCCAAAATGCATTACAATGACTAAACGTAAATGACAGATAGTTAGCTTGCATATAGATACGTGCTTAATTGCCCTCATCCCTCCTGTCTGAAGAATGCACTTAAGCATATGCTCATTTAAACACATATGCTTCACTTCTCTTTAGGTCAAAAGGATTTGAGCATGTGCTTAAACATAAGCAAATGCTTAAGTGCTCCTCTTGAATAGGGATGCTTTTCTGAGGCAAAGCTGAAGAAATATTCCCTGGTCTATCTCTTGCTCCAGCTGCACTGATGGAGCACTCCTTCTCCTCCCCAAAAACCAGCTTACCCCCTTTCCTCATCTCCTCTGGGGCTGTCAGACACATACCCCATAGCTCTGCCCACTAACCTTGTTTCACCTTTCAATGAGATTTGCAAAACTGCCCATAGTGAGGAGAAATGGAGCGGAGGGAGGCAGAGGTCTGGGGAGGAAGAGGAGAAGGGGAGCTATGCCGAGGAATTTGCAGCCTTCCCTGAACAGGGCAAACGTCGGCAGTGCGTGAGCCTGCTGGGAGGGAGAGAGAAGCCAGCAGCACCCCACTTGCACCCAGCCTACTGGCCCGTGGGTGCAGCGAACGGGTGTGGGGCTCCTCTGTCTCCCCAGTGCCCCAGGGCAGAGTGCCCCTCCACATCCAGCAGAGCTGGCTGGTTCAAATCGCTTTGCTATAAATTTTGCCTACGTCCTGCCCCAATTCCTCCTCCCTGCTTAGTCCTGTTCCTGTGCCGGCCTTCCCGGCTCTCCCCGGGCTGCGGCGGAGCCTTGTTTTCCTGGCGTGCCCCTGCTTGGAGGTGTAGGTGGGTGCTGTGCTGCCCACAGCCGATGCTCGGCTGCATGTCTGTGTGGGCTCCCTGTGGGAGAAACAGCAAACCGCATGGCAGTGTCGAAACTTTCCCAGCAAACCACAGAGCAATGCAGGGCTTGATTTCTGCTCTCCAGTCGGGCTGCAGAGCCTGCCCGTCTGCCTGACTGCTGCTGCAGGTGACCTCCGGCTGGGCGGTAAAAACCCCGTACAAACACGTGCTTGCGAGAGCCAGCGGTGTTCAGTGAGGTTTTCAGATGCACTCGGGAACTGTATCTGTTGTGCGTTATCAGTTTAATTAAGATAAGGATATGGAGTTTATGCTATATTCCCATAAATGACAGGGCAGGGATATGAATGATTTATACGGTATTAATTGCAAAGCACAGGTCTGTCAATATGCATAAATAAAAACACCATGTGCACCAAGTAAGGGAATGAAAGCACAAGATTTTTTTCCTTAACGACTTTCCAAAATTCCCACTGTTTGCAAAAAAACAACACGTGTTGGGCAAAAAGTTTGAAGGGGCAGAGGCTGGACTGTCTGGGCACTAATTAGTGAATACATGTCCAAAGGCAACTTTGGGGAGTGAATGTGATTCAGTGAAAGAAGACTGGCTCCTCTCCCTGCCCTGCAGGTAATGTGTTTGCCTGTGACGGCAGCAGATTATTTGTTGTTTTTTTTTTTTTTTTTTTCCCCTGACACCGAACTAAAGAATGCATTGTGGGAAAACCGTCCTGACACATGACACTGTGCAAAGGAGGATCACAGCGTGAGGCAGCATCAAGGGGCTTACTTGGCCTTGATGCACTCTTGCACAGCATGGGGCTCCAGAGATGAGTGTCTCTTCCAACTGAAGCACTGGTGCAATTTGCACAACTCTCATGAGAGCGCACGGTGAAGCTGCTCTCAAAGCCCTCATGTAAACAGGGCTGGGGAAAGAAAAGGGAGAGTAAAAGAGCCTGCACCATACACGGGAAAAGCACAAAAGGAGATGGTTCAAAAGAGGCTGAGCTGAGGAGGCGCGGAGTTGGGAGGGAAGCGGGCTGGAAAGGGGCAGAAAATGAAATCCAAATATTAGAAGCAGAAGGGAAAGTCTTAGCTATGTACTTGGATGGTTAGCACCACTGTGACAGGAGCGGTCAGAAGAAATGAAGTATGGGAAGACACTGGATGGCAATGCGTAACTAGAGATTTAGCTTTCAAGGCAAAACTGCGGCTGAGATGCGCTCTGAAGACTCTGTGCCTCAGATATTCAGCCCTTAAACTTCTTCAAAACCTCCTAAGTTCAGATAATAAGTTTGCATAAAGAGAGAGAGGGAGGGGAAGAGAAAAAATAAAGCTGGCTGTAAGTGTTCCTCGCTAGCCTGTCTCTGAGCAACAGGCCCTCCTGTACTCACTCTCCCTTGTTGCTCCTGCTTATCATAATATGCCACTTTTGCGCATCAAATTTACATTTCAAAAAATGCTGTATCGCTGCTCTAAAATTAATTATTAATCTTTCATCAGTCCCTTCCATAGATACATTTTTAACTTTGATTTTGCTACCCGTTCGGGGGAGGGATGGGAGAGGGGGGCGGGGGAGAGAAGATCCTTTAATCTTGTCACTTTTCTGTGGGGTTCTCCTCTCCTGTGCTGCTACTTCCAGCCCTGCGTGTCCCCTAAGCGCTCTGGAGGTACAACTTCAACTTTTCTGCTCACTCTGAAGTTTCCCACACTTTTGGGAGCAGGAAATTTTCACCCTGCAGGATGCAACGCAGAGAAGCGACAGCTCCTCTTGTTTGACCTGGCATTTCAGCCTCAGTAAAGTGAAGCTGTACTGATAAATAGAGCCCCAGGCTAAATAGGTAGGTGGATTGTATGCCCGTGTGGGGGAAAGAGATCCAGGTGGGATTTATATGGCCTACGCAGAGTGCAGTATGGCTTTATTCATCAATCAGCTCATCAGAGTGACTTGTAGGGAATGGGCCAAGTACAGGCTATTTACCATTAAATGTAAGCAAGTGCTGGAGGTGCAGCCATTTGCTATTAGTCTATGGGAAGAGTAAGTCCTTCTTTTGACTGCAGTGGAAAAGAAAGAGGAGCAAGGAGAGAACTGTGTGTCAGATGGATACTGGAGACATGGGAGCTGCTGGCAAACTCTGTACCTGTCCCACCTCTGGTCTGGGGTTGTGCCAGATGGTATAGTCTACCTGAAGGAGGGGCAAAGAGCTCAGACAAGATGCAGTTATGATAAGAGACGCTTTTATGGATTACAGAATAAACACATTCCTTTTTACCTCTAAGCTGCAAACTTACCGATCACTGGCTTCATAGCCAAATGCACATGTGTGTAGGTGTACACGCACGCACACACACATGTGTGTGTACTCACCCCCCTCACGATGTACAGTCTGGATGTTTGTGAAACTGAAGTGCTGTGTGTAGGCTGCTGCCTTGAATTAAGATGGAAAAACTTGCCGGACTCCATTATGTGCACTGTATTAAAATAATATTCTGCTCAAAAGGGACAAAAAATTGTCTCATTGGAAGACAGACGTCAACACAACATGGCATCTAGTTAAAGGCCAAAGTCTCCCAATTATAAGGAACCATACTTTACATTGCACTTTTTATCTTTCTAGTCACATGTACAGTCTAAGAAATATGTACTCTTTTCAGCAAGTCCTTTGCTGTTATTTGCTGGGTGTATGTGTGGGTGAATGTCTGTCAGGATGTTGGACTTAATCAGAGGTGAATTTGGATCAATAGAATATCACTTACTAGAAAATCAGATAAAGTAGAAGGGAAAAAGAAAGCCGAAAATGCAGAGCAAAATACATCACGCTTGTTTTCCAAGCCACCCCCTCTGCATGTTTCTTCCCAAAATTGTACTTGCCCATGTTATAAATTTATCCCTGTGGTCACTCCCTCCAGGCTGTGCCCAGGTTATGCAGCCCTTTCTTTTATCTGTAGCGCCAATCAGCAGATGCACTGCAAACGGCAGATCTTGTAGCACCTTCATCTAGCCTGTACTTCACCACCAATAAATTAGCATTTGCAGGGACACAGCCAATAGCTCTCACAGCACACCTCTACATAAACATTATCGCGTTTGCCTTTCACAGCTGGAGAAACTGAGCCAGCAAAGTTGCTGGAGGTGAGAGGGAGTCAGCAGTAGCCCCGGATCAAAACTGAAGCCTTGCTCAATCACAGCTTTCTTCTCCATCTTCCAGACGGCAATCTGAATACAGCCACACGTCTACCCTCTGTGACTTATTCTGTGAAACAGCACTGATTTTTTTTCAAAGCAGACTTTGATTTCAGTTTATTGACACTAGTTGTGCATGTATGTGTAATTAGGTAGGATCATCAATGTGCTACAGAAGGCCTGCTTTGTATATTATGCCTCCACAAACCACTGGAAATGAAGTGCCACGATTCTCCTTGCACATTCTCATTTGGAGGATGCAAAGCAAGAGCAAGTAACTGGAAGTATAGGTCTTGTTTCATATAAATAAACAATGCTTATGCGGATGTGTGACAGACGTTACACCCTGTTGAGTGCTTTTAATTCCTTATAGCCAAACAAAAATAGCT
>NW_008824373.1:4115090-4123346 GCF_000699105.1 Pygoscelis adeliae | reverse complement strand
AAATGCAAAAATCCAGTATTGGCCTTAGGAAATGTCCCTTTTTGTCCACATAAGAGCTGAATAATGTTCGTGGCTGAAAATGCTAGGGATTCCTAATCATGCACAGACTCTCCTCAACCAAAATACAAGCTCCACTTTTCAGTGAGTTACCCTCTCTGCCTGCCCAGCTCACCAGCCTAGAAGAAGGAGGTAGAAAGACTTTTCTTGCCTCTCAGAGCATTTTCTTTGCTTTTGCAATGCTACAGTAGGTTTCTTTTTTTTCATGCCAGAACCTTTCTAAGGGTTAGTCTTAGGCGATTTTTTTCAACAGGCCTAGGGTATTCCCTTGATTTTTTATTTTTTATTTTTTTTGGCTTGGGGCAGGTCTTTTCAATACAGTGGGGCCATAAAAACATTTCCTGATGAAAAGAGTATGGCTGGGGTGGACAGAAGAAACGAGTGAAGACATTAGGTCTTCAGCATTTGCGACATGATTCTCCTGAGAAAACATAAACAGCCCAGCAGCACTTATCCCGTATGTCCTAGCTACATAACACCCCTCTCACTAGCTAGAGGTGTGCTTGTTGGTCCAGGACCAGGACAACTTTATCCCAATACACCCGCGTTCCCCTTCATGCACCATGGGCCTGTGTAAAGACTTTTGACCAGTGGTATGTTTCCCCACCCACTGCTTTTCCCTCCAATGTGTGCTGCAAAGAGATCTTTTAACTCCTTGTTCCTGCTCCTGTCTTTGCTGTGGGGCAAGGACCAAGGCTGCAAGTGGCTTTTCTCACCTATGGGAGGGTCTATGGCCAACCTGAGCCCCACTCCTTGGGCGAAGGAGACACTGACATGCTCACAAAGCCCAGACTCCACTGATGGCTGTTAACCAGTCCCACAACTGCTGAGCAATTTTCATTGAGAGCTTGGTATTGGGGGAGCTACCAATTTTTCACATGTGGGGAAAGGATAGTCACCCAAAGCTGGCTGCCTGAAGTACCGAAACGTGCTGCCCTGCTCTGTGCCTTGCTTCATGGGGAGCTCGGCAGCTGCAGGAAGCCTTGTGGTGTCAGCAGCTGCCTCTCTGCAGGAGAGTGGGTAGTGAAAGGCGGCATCCTTCTGCAGCTTCTTGCTGTTTCATCCTCCCCATCCTTCATCACACACTGAGCTATGCTCCGCAGCACTTCTAATTACAAAGTGAAGCGATCACAAAAAACCTGGACTGAAATAGAGCTGTGGAAGTACAGCAGCTGGATGTGTACAAGGGCAACCGGCTTAGGAAAGGCAGAGGCACAGGGGCAAACTCTTGGAAGCTGGAGTGAAAAACTGCAGTGTGCCTCTCTTCTCAGTGACTACAAACGTGCACTCCCAGGCAAGTGTTTCCTCCCTGATGGACACCGGATAGCTTAAACGAAAGCCCAGTAAGTTATCTAGGAGGTTTCTGTGTGGAAATAATTTCAATATAGCTGACACGTTGCAATCTCACATCCTAGCTGATAAGGTCAGTATCTTCTTTGGCTCACACACTTGCCAAGCTATTTGTAAAGGTGGGCCCATACACTGAGGTTAAAAGGATGTATTAATTAGAGGGCCAAATCTTAAAGCCTGGGGACGAAAGAGCATTGTCAATCTCACATGCCCCCTTTGGTGCAAAAAGCCTTGGCAAATGACATCCAATTGGATTTAAAGGGAACCAGAATTGCAGACAAACTCCTTGAATCTGAATCTCCTTCCAGGCTTGGGACTAAGGTCATTATTGCAGGCTAGCATCACTGGAAAAGGCCTATGGCCTTTGCCCTCACCCTGTAAGCATCTTTTGTAGTAGGGTGTTTTTTTGCCTCCATGGAGAAGCAGGAAGAGGAAATGTTCCTTAATTTTTAAATTCATATCTGTAAGTGAGTTTCTGGATGTTTGGAGAAAATCCAGAAAATACACTTTATATTAAATTAAAATATTCTCCAAAGAAGAAAAGAATTTGAAAGTTGAAAAAAACTATCAGGGCATGTGAAAAAAAAAACATTTAATATTTATTTGGTGAAATAAATCAAAATGAGGAAGGGGGCAGGACAGAAAGAGAGGGAGAAGGGAAGATTAAAAATAGACTGATTGCAAAGTGTATCTAAACATTTTGTTAAGTGTTGCATTTCCCTCGTGCCCACACAGGCCTGAAGAAGATGGTTTTGCAATTCAGGCACAGCCGTACCCTGTGGGTTGGGAAAGAATGTGCTTTGGTGAATGGGAACTAGGTGGGAAGGTGGGCACTCCTCCGTGTTAAGTGCTTCTCTGCTTAGACTCTGCTGATCGAGTCTAGGACCTGAGGCAACTTCCTTCCACCAGTCACCCTTTCTGAAAGCAAAAGAAGTGAGGTAGAAAACTACTCAACTTTTTATCCCTCTGCTTCAACCAGGAATGAATCAGGTGCAGTGGGATTCATTTCTGAGGATGGGCTGAATCTCCACCCGGAGATGCCTCTCTGCCTCCGCTCTTTGTAGAAAGAGATCAGAAGCCAAATCTTGAGAAAGCTAAAATCAGGTGAGACAAAGCCTCTTCCCCTTAATGTCAGTAAGAGGCAACACCTGAAGCACAGTAAATAAGTATAAGCCTGCTGTAGTCAGACAGGGACAGCTGTACCCTTGTTCTGGCAGCGGTGCGTGGTGGCAGAAAGAGGAGCGGACTCCGGCAGGCTTGCAGGGGTTCAGGAAAGGCCCCCTGGACAGAGGTGATTGTGTACAAGCCTCCAATGGGCATTAATAATACAAGGATGGTAATAAAGACATTCACAACAGGGTACCAGTTCCCGAGCTCCTCTAAGAGTAGTCTGAACGTCCTTGCCAGAGTGTCTAAAAGAGAAACTTGAACTCAGGGAAAAATTTGCACGGTATCTACCAGTGGAGTCAGACCTATGTGCTGGTAACTGTAGAAAGCACTTTGTGAATTGGTATCTGCACATCTGCAGCTATCTATGAGACACCTAACTAGGTGCCATCAGGCATGGCTGTGCTAGCACGCTGGTCATTAGGGATTAGAGAAGAAGCTAGCAGCAGAGGCAGAGCAGTTGGTCTTAGCACTGTATTGCAGCTGGGAACATCAACAAGGAATGAAGAAAGAGGTGCCTGCTCCATGTGCCAGCATTGGCAAGGGAAGAGCAAAAGGTCATCTAACAAGGACATCTCACTTCTGAACAGTCCAGCAGGAGTACGTTGGCAATTAGGAAATAAAATATAATTTTAAATGTCTAAAATCAAAAGCAAACCAAATAATGTCTGAGACCAGCTGGAATTTGTCTAGGCACGGGACAACATCTCTTTATGTAGGCCACCACCACCTCCAGACTGTTTTGCTTTCTCCTGAAACATGAAGACAATCTGTCTGCTTTTTTTTTAATGTGTGTTGAATGGCTTGGCCAATAGCTGTGAAACAATATTTAACTATTGGCAAAAGCAGCTTTTATTTACTCTGGTAACTGTATTTTCATATACTGCATTTTTCTGCCTTTGTATTTTGAGCAAGTAATCTCCCTGGGGGGTCACAATTCTCACCCGCTCGAACTCTCAAGTCCACTGCACCTGCACATGGCATAGAGACAGTTGCCCTGTGAGCTGTTGGATTAAACTACACTAGCATTTTCTTCTGCAGAATAAACTTGTCTTATTCTCTTTTGTCCCTGCTCTACCATGTCACATTTGTGCTAATTACATTATTTCAGTGGCCTCAGGAGTCCTTCAGAAAACAAGAACTGCCAATGTTAGTGGGACAAAGGCATTTATGCTTTATTGGCCACTATTTTCCATGAACATAACACTAAAGCTGAACAAATAGGCCAGCCCTAAATGCACACAAATCCTACCATCAGCAGCTTAGAGCTGCCAGACTTGGTTCTGCCTCGAGCAGGCAGCAGGGGGAGGTTTGCAGGGTTCCTCGGGGCGCAGTGAGAGGGCCGTTCCCCTGCATCCCGGTGCAAGCCCAGATGTCTCAGAAGGGCCCTCATTTATGAACAAGCACAACCTTTGCACACCGCATGGATCAAGGGCTTTACACTAGAAATGGAGTGATCCTAGGCAGACTGTTCCCCTCCCTGTGCCCCATGAAGCCTTCCTGTGAGATGGACCCTCCTGGGGGCTTTGAAACCAGCAGATAAACACTATGGTGTAAACGTTCACATCTGAAAGAGCGTATGAGGAACACAGCTGCCTGGCACAAGGCTACCTTTCAGCTATGTTAGGAAAGCAATACCAAGAACCCACATTTTCCTTCAGTATTCCACCTGATAAGAAATAATACTTAATTCCTATGTAACACTTCTCAGACTCCCAAATGCTTTGCAAAATGGATCCGTGTCATATGCAGAAACGGAAGCAAAAAGCACTGAATACCATCCCCCGGGGTCACCGAGCTCCCCTGTTTCAGCTCTAGGTCCCAGTGCTTAAGCAGGGTAGGAGGACTTCTGCAAGACTATGGGGGACCTGGTGCTCTTTCAGGTGTGCTTTTGGCTGCCCTGAATATTCCTAGCCAGTGCCCAGTACATGGAACTGGGAAATGACAGGGACACCGCTGGTGCTAAGGGCATAGAAACTTTACAGGAACACCTGAATGTTTAATTATCTTTAGCATCTTATAATCGTCTATGTATTTATTCCCTGACTAGCCTTATCCAGAGAACGTTATTCTCACTGTTCTATGGATGAGAAATGGCAGTTTTCTCGCCTCCAGAGCGGCTAGTGGTGCAGGCATAGTCTATAGTGGAAAGTGGCTTGTGCTCATTCCCCCACACACCAGGCAAGCAGCCGTCCTCTCTCCAGCCCTTCCTGCCTAACATTGTAAGCAAACCCGTACACGGTTGCCTGCAGAAGAGCTCTCAGCGGCTATAGAACAGGCATCGCTATTTGCCCCTTAAAGTAGTAACAGAAAGCTAATTAGAATGGCAAGTAAAGTGTACAAAAGGGGACAAAAAAAAAGAAAGGAGTGAAAATGGAGTTTCATTTGACCATACAAATAGACAAAGAGGTAAAACTTGGATAGCAGCAGAAGAGTTTGAAACAGCTTTTTGTGCATTCAATCTATTGCCTCTTCACTCCTGGTGGAAAAGATCGCATATATCATCTTACAGTGTTTATTGTTCTAAATAAAGACCTACACCGATGGAGCTCTCACACTGACTTCATACTCCATTGTATTGGCTTCTTGCTAACACTTATCAGCTGAAACAACATTATAACAATGCAGAGTCCAGAAGAGTGTATTTTATGATGCCACTAGAAGACTGTGTGTGTGTGTGTGTGGGAAATAGACTTCTTTTTCTTAAAAAAAAGCTAGAAAGAAGAAGATGATAGTACAAAAGCCAGCAGCCTCTTATAACTGGAGCCAGACCTGCTGGTTGACCAGAGGTAGATACTGACACGCAATGGTTTTGCAAAGGCTACAAGTTAGTAAGTTTGGACCTTTTCTAGTTATAGCAAGTGGAGTCCTTTCGGGACATGCAAAGGACAAGACACAGGAAGGATGAAAGACCTACTTCTGCGTATTTTCCTTACAATTTCTCAGGTGTATGCCCTGTGAGGAAGGGTGTGTGATTGCCTGAGCACAAGAGAGGATGGCGCCCTGGAAATCACTAATGCAACAGTCTTTGCCATTGTTTTATCACATCCCAGTAATAAAGGTAAAGCTGCACGGAAAAGCATGGAGAAATTCTGCTACTGTTCAGTCCACAAAACAATCATGACCCATCCACTGTCAATATGAGAAGTGGTCTTTCAGTTTTCTCTGATGCTGTAAGGTAAGTTACTACTCACAAGTTATGAGAGTTCAAATATCCACTGTTGGCAGTGCCCAAGCAGTCAGGCTGTTTGCTGCAGGTTTGTGAATTAAGGGTGCAGAGGTTTTCAGGTAAACACTAACCAGAGAAAAAGGTCTGGATCCATCGCAGTTCAAGCAGTGATGCAGGAACCCATGTGTGTCACGCAGCGCCTTTAGTGGTCTGCATCATGGTGTATGTGATACCATGAGGCCTTAGGAAAACACAGTCGGCAAACTGAGCTCTCAGATCTTGTGAGGGCAATGAACTGAATGGAGAAGTGTATGGTGGAGCACAGAAAAAGCACATACTGGATCATTTGCACATTTCTTCCATGTGGCATAGGATCCATGGCAATTGTGTAGCCTACACAAACTCAAAACATAAACACCTCTTCTTAAGATGGAGTAGTTGCAGCCTAGCTGAATTTTATTAATGCTAACCAGTACACAAAAGCATCTTATAATCATCTATGTATTTATTCCCTGACTAGCCTTATCCAGAGAACGTTATTCTCACTGTTCTATGGATGAGAATGGTCAAAAGCCACAAATACATATATCCAGTAAACCTGTTAGCTTGTGCTTAATTTAAAACATATGGTTAGTCTCTCATGTGATAAAGCACTTTCTTGGATCAGGGTCAAGATGTCCTTCTGAGGCAACAATGAGACACCCTATAGATCTACAGAAGGGAGGGTATCTATGGAATAAAGTGGATTTACCGAAAAAGTGCCCTAAGGATCAGGATGCCTATAAGAGAGCATTCCCTGTCATCCCTCCTTTCAGACTTACAAACACTCAGCTTGCCCATATTAGAATAAATAGTGTGGTCGGCTGAGAAAAGCAACTATATGAAAGCCTCCGTATGCATCACACATTACCAGCAGCAGGGAGAGCAAAGGGTGAGTTTAGAAAACTGCGAATTTGATTCAGTTCAGAGTAAAAAGAGATGTGCTACTGATCCTTCCTAGATTCCTTTCTCTTCCAAATATTTCCCAACTATACACAATATTTCCCAATTATATCTAATTTTCCCATTAAGTACCACAAGTGTTTTATTATGGGCTCTGGAAACTGACCCTAAAGGAGTTATTTGACATTTTTTCCTTAAATGAAATGAAATGAATTTTCTTTCCTGAAGTGAAACATAGGTTTCTGATGGATTCTACTCTTCCATAAACAAATTTAAGCTGATTTAATTGCTCTTGAATAAGACAATACAAACTCCATTTCTGGTTTAGCTGTAATCAGAGTTAATAAACAAAATAAAAAGGCAGAACTGGAATGGGTCTCTGGGTCACTGATCCGAGTCCTTTGCCACCGACTTCGATGTTGTGTTTTCCCTTTCATTAACTCATCAGGCTCTGACAATCACAATGTCTTATATAGACTTGATGGCTTTCACCCCCAAATGAAAGTCACTTCCTCAAGGCGATTCTAAGACAATGGCAGGATAAAATCCAAGTATCCTGAGTCTCAGTCACTTGCTCTGTTATAATACCAAAAAACCAACATGTCCAAAATAATGTTGAAGGTGGATCATGCTTGTAGGCTATATAGGGGAAGAAAAGTGTATTTTATTTTTCTAATTCACTGGAATTCTCATGAGAGAACAGTGACCAAGATAAAAGCTCAGCAAAGACAAATAAAGCAAGAACTCCACCTCTTCCTCAAAAGATGTGAAAATAATGTTAACTGGAGAGGTCTTTGTTTTGCTTTTGCTTTCTCTACAACACAGAGAATGTTAATGAATTACACTGTTAACTGGGACATAATCTTGTCTGTAAGGGATCAGGGGAAATTTAGATGTGGGACTATCTCAGATAATGAGAGGCCACTGGGAGTTTTTGGAAGAGCTGAGAAATTGGCATGTGGAAATAATAATTATACATTTTACAGTATTTACCGAGAAATGCTATGGAAGAAACCTCTTTGGTTTTAACTGTGAACCTCGGTAGAAAGGGAATTAGGATACCTGGTATTAAAATCTCAAATCTCTCAAAGCTTTTGTGAAGATCTAATGCTTTGGCTGGTACACTGGAGTTTGCTTAGCTGATACAAATCATATTTCCGGGAAAATTTGTACATTACACTCCCAGATGTCAGCCAGATGAAACAAGGATATTTTGGCTTGGAAGCTTCTTTTCTCCTTTTCTGTTTTGCTTAAGAAGAAAAGAATTGCTTGTGTGCTGTTTACAAAGATTTCAGCATGATGTCTACTATTTTAGCCACTAACACAAACAACCTTGACAATCAGAATGTATTTTTTTCATCCTTCTTCATCCAGACAAGTAAGCAGTCATCAATTACAATCCCACACATGAAATACAAATTTAGCACTACGGAAATGAAAACTAAAGCAATTTGTACCTTTACTATTCCAAGGGGATTCATTCTTGCTCTGTTTACTATGAAATATTTCCTCTCTTGAAGTCAAAGTTATATCAATGTCACCGACCTTAAGTTGAATCATAGTAAGAAGAT
>NW_008824373.1:4107271-4115057 GCF_000699105.1 Pygoscelis adeliae | reverse complement strand
ATTCCTGGCATCATCTCCTCATTACTGAGCTTGCTAGTTAGCATGTGTTTTAAAACAATGCTCAAGCATTTGTTTTCCTCAGGTTGCAGTCAAGCTTGATTTATTTGAGTTGATAACATCAAATTTAACAGTAAAAAATGCATTTTAGAAAACCTGATTTTTAATTTATGTCCAGTAAACAAATTAACTGTATCAGCAAAATAGTTTAAAATGTTTCTTTACCCACTAATCTTTACCCGTTTCTTTACCCGTAATCTTTCTTAATAATAGCTGAGTCATGGCACAGAAAAAAAAAGCTAAAATGCAAAAGCGTATGAATGTCTATAGAAGCATAGGTTTCTGTGCACCTTGTAGTGAACAGCTTGAAAAACAGAAAGACAGTTCTGGTTGGAAAATCCTATTTCACTTCCAGTTTTTATCCTTCTCTTGCCACGGAAACAACCAGAATATTAATATGGGTGTTCGTTCTTCTACTGCACTGGTCTGTCATTATCCCTATTTATATAGTTATTGGTCCCCAGTAACATAGCATTTCACACACACATATGTACACGCACACACATGTACACATATGCACACTGATCACAGTGCGTTATAAATTAGCAGGGTAAGTCGAGGAGGGGAGCTCTGTGTCATGCTGGCTCTTGCAGGAAACCATGCCACATAAAATGTAATAGAAATGTTATAAATGGTGCACCTCAAACTCCAACACACCCAAAGGGACTCCGTATTTTTACTGTTGGAATGTACATTGGAGTGTATGGGCACAGTTATACTGAGCCTCTCAACACCTCCCTGTGTCCAAGATCAAAAATGTGATCACCCTGCTGCCCGACCCCCATGTCTGCATACACCTCTGCAACTCCAAACCAACTCCAGCACAGTGGATGACGCCACTCTGGATTTATGCTCATTTAAATGGAGGAGGCTTTGGTTGAAGAGGTGCCTGTGCCACATGGGGCTCCTGCACCCTCTCTCCCACAAAACTCTGCAATGCTATTCCATTGCTCTCCACCTCCTCTTTTAAATCTCTCCTAGTGATGCTTGACAACATAGGCAGCTAGCACCAATTCTACTGATCGGTATTGCTCCTTATTTCCCTTCTTCTCTCTGGTCTGCCCCATCTATTGCCTTTTGTCTTCCACTCAAACTGCTTGCAACAGGGATCACCTTTGGGCTGGTCCGGCACAGGCCAAATGCAGTGGGGCTCTGAAACATCACTAGGCTGCCTGAGCACTAAGGGCCATGCTCATCCTTCTTTATTTTAGGGAGTAATGGAGATGCCTAATTTGGGAACGTGTCCACACTGCATTGGTTCTATCTCCATTGAGGTGAAACAGGCATTTTGTCACGACAATTAAGCCTCGCTAAGGTCTGGAGAGGTTTCAAAGTGCTTATCTGGCTCCGTGCTCTAGGGAAGAAACCTAGAGCAAATATGCCTCACAGAGCATCATAAATTAGGTGGGATACTCTGGGGCTTATGTAACAAATATAAAAACCTCCATGTACTATATCACCAATCCACAATAACTACCCTCCCTGTGCAGGGCTCTGTTACAGTAGCACAGCGACACTAATTTTGTGATGGGCTGGCATGGAACTATCATCCCCATTTTACTTGAACACAAGGCCAGAATTTGAATCCAAACCCTGATGGGCTTTTCCATACAGTATTTCAAATTGGTGTGTTTAGATGGGAAAGTCAGAACCACTGCATTAGTGTCCACGATATTTGGCTGAACCTGACGTCTCTATTTTTGAGCATATGGTTTATTGAATTGTAATATTTTTCAAGATAATTCTGACTGCCCTATTCCGAAGGATTTGTATTCTCAAGTAGAACCTGCAGAAGAATAAAGATTTTGATTGCAGCTTTAATATCAAAGTAATATGTTTCAATTGACTAAGCAGGCCACTAACAATTTAGATAAAGTGATGCAATATAACAATTAATGAGCTATACACAAATTCCTCATTGTTCATTAACCCTTCAGAGGCTGCATATCTGCATATAGCCCATGTTTTCCCTTTGTTTTGCCAGCACTCTAAAAGATGGCAGAGTTCTCAAAATATGCTGCTAAGAGGTTGTTTTAACGTATGGTAAGTGATATGTATACACATTATGAAATAATATGTACAAAGCACTGGTAATGGTCCTAACAGAGGTAATGGAATTTACTGTAATTTCTACAGGGTGAAATTTTAGTTAACATCCATTATGAAATCAGCTATCTCAAGCAGAGCTGGGTTTGCAAGATCAGTCAGCCTGGGGCAAAACTCTACTTGAAAGAGCAGCAGGATAGGAAAGCTTTCAGGGAATGGGTTACACACTCCCTTATTCTAGACTTCAGCCCCAGCAAAAATGAAAACAACCGAAGGCCTACTCTGTTTGTGCATGCAATATTTTTCTTTAGCAGCATGGTAAACACCTCATGCTATTGTTGCACATGTTGCAGCATCTGGTACGCTCTGGAGAGGTCCAGATCCGGTAGTCATGCAATTTCATGAGAACCATCGCTTTTCTCATGTAGTTCTTCGACCTTGTGGGTTGTGGCAAAGAGGCTGGAATTATGAACCCTGAAAAGTGTGAAGAAATTTTTGTCATAAAAATCAAAATTCTTTCTTCCCTTTCGTTTTCCTGAGTCTGCCAAGCTTTCTTCATGAGGTCCTTGGGGTGGTAGCGTTAGAGTGGGTTGCCACGGCTGCTTCTGCCTTTGGATATTCGCATTCCTCCCTATTCTTTTGGCTCTATTTGCATATTTGTTTGATTATTTGACAGAGCTTTTTAGGTTGGAAATGGCAGATATACATAGACGTGCATTAGCTGGAATAAATAAGAGTATTTCTACTGATGACAGGGGAAATATAGCACAGTAGGCTATATTTCCCTTTTTAACAACTCAGAACTTTTCATCACTGAATTTGACATTCAGGTGACCTACATACAAATGACACAAAACTATCATCTCTGTTTTACAAACGGGGAGCAGAGATATAAGGCATATTAAAGCAGTTTTCCCAAGGACACACCGTGAGTCTTTAACCAAGCCAGAACTCAAGTGAAGGGCTCCTGGAGGCCATCCCAGCATCCATCCTCCTGGCAACTGAAGACACTAAAAGGCCATAAAAGTGTATGAGACAACTGAGTGAATCGTCCGTAATTCATTCACTTAAGCTTTGTTTTCATTCATAAACTCATCAAAGATCAGAGCCCCTGAAGTGAGTTATAGTCCTGTGTTTTCACTGAAAAGCTGTTTGTTAATCTCAAACAGACCTTTACTTTTATGGATATGCCATGGGTGCAGTTAATATACTTTCATTTACCTTTTTATTGTTAGCTCAGATATTAATGATGTCAGCTGTATTCCCAGCTCTATGAATAGGGAATACCTGTACAGACCAGTATCCCACCTGCATGGTAAATGGATTACCTTTTTCCACAGTGCTTGTGCAAATGTAATTCCAAACCCATGGGAGCCAGTAGTTAGAGGCCCATCAAATTAAATGGATTTTGGATCAAGTCCACTCTTCCCAGTCCTAAAGCACCCACCTATGTATTGACTAGACCAATATTACTTGATATTCACATGCAGGTATGAAATTGCCTCTTTTAGCTCTTCATCTGGGCCAAAGTAAGTTGGGTATGGAGGAGTCTGCAGTGCAGGAGCTAGTTTTCTCTTCCCCGTGGAGCAGAGTGGCCCAAGAAGAGATGCTCTGTGGCTATGGCTTCCTCACAGCTCATGGACAGGGAAGCAATCCTTTTGCAAACTAAAGGTTCAGCCCAGGCACGTTTTTGTAATTTTTCCCTAGACAAAGAAGGAAAGTCATGCATTCACAAAGGACCAGACTCCCTTGCCCCGAGTAGCACTTAGTGACGAGTCTCTGCTACAGTAAAAGTACAAAATATATCCTTAAAAATAAGTACCACCTCATAAAATATAAAATGCTTGGCATCTTGGTTTGAAAGCATTTCTAGTTGCTTTTGAAGGAAATTAATACAGTAAGACTGCAATATCACAAGAGATTGGGACTGTGCAGATTCCTGTGGCTTTCTGATATGTGTGCATGGTAGCTATTTCAGTTATTTCATATAACATTTGTATGTATGGCACATATCTCATTGTTCCTGAGGCTCACCAGCACCTTGAAATTATAAATTTTTATTTCAAAATGTTTGTATACAACTAAACAAATTCAAGATGGACAGTAACAATATTCAAGGTGGACACAGGGCAAGCAAATAGAAAAGGAGACAGACAAAAAATAACCCATCATTTTAGAGCTGGGGTTCTTGACTACTTTGGAAAAAGGATTTCAGTAAAAATCCTACTCTGCATTTTTTCCCCTGGTGCATCAAAGTTAAAAATCAAATCAATACCATCTTAGTATTAGACGGTGGTGACAGCATGCGGACATCAGTGCTGTAATTAAAAAGCCATTCAGCTCAGTTGGTAAAATGTAATTTTAGCTGTAGTCACTGGCTGTTTCCAAGCAATCTATTTACCCCAAAATGTCCTCAGGCATGGACTGAAGAGTGTGAAATGATCGAGTTTTAGTTATCCTCATACATAACAAATTTCAATTATAATTCCTACTGTAAAAAATGTTATAATAATATTACACTGAAGTCCCTGTGCTAACTGGCACCAGGGAGAGAAGAGCAGAAAGAAACTTTCTCTGCTTTACTGCTCCCATTAGCCTCATTTTACATGGGACTTCTTCCCTGAGCCTGCACAGGGTCTAAGCCCAGCTGCTGACCAAGGCACCATCCTGTGCTGCCCTGGTCCGCAGCCCATGCCAGAGACCGTCCTGGAAAATGATGCTGCGAAATTTCCCCCCGCTCCGATAGGGACCGTCAGAAGAACGTCCCTCATCGCTTAAAGACTGGCAGAGCTCTTGCTTTAGATACTGCTCACAGAAAAAGCATAGGGCCACTCATTAAAGTAGCAGCTAAATTAACGGTAAGCAAAGTTAATGCTTTAATAATACTATGCACATAGCATTTCACTTTCTAAACTAAAACTATCAACCAATTAAATCAAATAGCATGGCTGAATTACATATTAAACTTATTTACAGATAAGAAAACTGAGGCAGAAAATCAAAAGGCCAGTTTTGAGGATGGTACCTCAGGACTGCTCTACAATTGGCATTTCTCTTGGGTTAACTTCTTTCTTTCTAAAATGCAGTGTGGCCAGAAGCAACCTTGTTGCAGTTGTAAATCATTTGATATTCTACGGCACATTACGAAACCCACGGAGATGGAGCTGCCCTCAGCACTGCAGGGGTGCCTGCATCCCCATCCCCATCCCTATCCCCATCTGTATCTCCATTCCCCTGCACTGACTGCACATCTGCTCGCTCCTCTCGCCGCTTGGCTGGCTCCCGGGGTCATTCCTTCCCTTCCACTGTACCTCCCTGCCATGGACTTATCCTGGTGGGAGCCACCTTGCTGGTTAAAAGTGAGGGCTGTTTTGGGACCCCTGGGCTGTCCTTCTTCTGTTTACTCAGCAGTCAAATTCACTGTGTCCCCGACCCCCTCACTCTGCAGGGGGGATAGGATATCCTCCCCCCTCAATCACAGCAAAAATAGTTACCCCAACACATGAAAGTGAGGGTGCACAGGCTTTTGGACTGGTTTAAAAGCATCTTCCAGAGGCTGACAAGACTTCTGCCACTCCTCAGAAGGTCTGTAGCTGGGTTAGGTAGGTAGCTGCTCTAGCTGCCAAGGGTTTCACCACTCACCTCCATGTATCCCGATGGGGCTGAACCTGATGCAGGCCAGGAGACTGGTTTTGAAAGCCAGAGCTTATCGATCTGATGAATTCAGAAGCTGGCAGAGGCTTGGACATCCAGCAGGTCCCCAAACCACAGCTTGGACTGGTTGGCACAGGGAATGTAAGTGCAGTAGTAAAAGCAATCATTTCTGGTAAATATGGAATACAAGTTTCTTTCTTTCAGGAAGTGCAGAAATAAAAGTAGAAGCAGTGAGATAACATATTTGCTTAATTCTGTACTAGATCTTACAGGGAAGAGAGGACATGTTCAGATAAAAAGGCAAATCACACTGCAATATGCAGTGCAAATGCATATGCAACTTGGCATTTCCTACTCTCTACTCTTGTCATGGTAGCTATTATTCTCTCACCTCTGCCCAGTGAGCTTGGCACTACCAAAAGTAGTGGTGGGCAGCTAGGAATACCATATGTGTTACAAGGCAGATGGTTTGAAAACCAGCCACTTCGACTGTAGTGTCAGATAAAAAGTTTAGAACCATTTTCCTGACTCTCAGTTTCATCAGCGCCCTCAGCCTTGGTCTGATACGTGGTACAATGAGCTAAATGGGCCAAGTCTTCCAGTGCAGAGGTTTCCAGAGAGTTTTTAAGGCCCTTCCCTTTGGGCTGCTATAGGATGCAGGTTACTGTAGACTGCATCTTATGCTGACCTGTGCTTGTTAAAAAGTGAGAACGTAAATTAAGAGAGTGTGCCCTAATCTGGCATGCAGCTGGCTCCTGTTCCTGCAGCAGAGAGGGGGCACCAGGCAGGCAGCAGCAAGAAGGCGAATATTCTTAGTTTCTCACTGCCTCTCTCTGCAGAACTTTTCCCTCCTTTGGGGGAGATGCTGCACTGTAACATCCTTCAAAGGAAGCTCAGCTTGCAGAAACACACACACAATTACTGGCCTGTCTCTGCTGCTTCTCTTCAGCTAGCCAAGTCCCTAACAACCCTATTACACCTAGCATTTTTTTTCCATCCTCAACAGCTGCTCTGTTCCTTTCCATGTATGTTTCTTTCTTATGACAGCTCAGAGGATCTACCAAAAGGGGGGATCTTTTGACATATATGTTACAGTTTACCACGGCCAAGCTCACCAAAACCTGAGAACAAGCATTCTGACATGTATGAAAAAAATCACAATTTTATCATTGTTTGCATGGCCAGGTTAAAATTTAGGGGCAAAGCTGCTTGGATTTTAGTGTAGCTGCTGACACAGAGCAGTGACCATGGACTGGGGCGCTCTCAATCTCTGGTTTGCATCAGAGGGAAAAATGAACCCAGAGAGGTGAGGACGTGTTCAGACAACTCTCACACACATCCCAAGGGAAGGGTGAAATGATGGAGGAATACAACGATGTCTTCTGAAGCGCAGTAGATGGGAGAGAAAAATTCAGAGAAAGGTTAGAGATGCTCATAAGTTTGACTGAGATACAAACGGACCACCCTGGTGGCTTTCGGGGAGGGCACAAAGCCTCCCTCAGCCATTGGGTTTAGTGCAGTGTCCAGCCTGTCACACTGCCATATTTTGGGGCACACATCTCACTCTATTCCTGCAACCAGGCAGCAAGGAGAAGGGGAGTCCTGGGGTGCTTCAAATGAACACAAGCCCTTTTGCTGACCTCTGAACAGAGAACATCCATTAGCTTCCCACCTGCATGGCTTCATGTGGTCTTGAAGGCACAAACTTATCTGCACATCATTTATTTTTAGGTTTTTAAAAGATTCTAGCTTACTGTATTGACATACAGTGCTCACTATTTCTCCCTGTTGTCAATAGTTAAAACAACATTAATTGACATTGGATTTATATTCATGGTATGTTTCTTGAGCAATTCATTAAAATGTCCAGGCTCACTGCCATATAATCCAAATATGGACTAAAGTAGATCTCATATACAATGTTGCAGGAGCCCCATGTGATGCACAGGAAGAGCTCCTCACCACAAAATGACCAGTACCTTACTCATTAACCACATGTGCCTATTTATTCAAAATTAAGAGCAAGATG
>NW_008824373.1:4092478-4107221 GCF_000699105.1 Pygoscelis adeliae | reverse complement strand
GCTGTGTACAACATTCAGCTGAACAAGCTGTCAAGTGGGAAAAGGAGTAGGAGGTGACCAGCTTTCCCTTCATCCTTTCAACTAGTGTGCAAACCAGCACACAGTAACTATCAGGGGGAGCACACATTTTTTAGTAGCCTGCAGGCTAAACATCCCTCCTCCATCTACCTGTCTATCTTCCTAACTCACATTGCACTGTCACTCTGAAAATGCTCAGAATATGCAGAAAGAGCTCCCAGGAAAGCCTGGGGAGCAGAATTCAACCTGGCTCTTCCAGAATAGTTAGATGAATACCAGTACTTCCTTTGCCTATAAATACGGGCAAAAAGGTCCTTTTATCAGTGCAGTAGACAATGCAGTATTTCTCAGGACTGAAAGATCCCAAGGTACCAAATACCTAAACTGCAGATTGCTGATATTCAGGACAGTATATCAGGGCTTTTATACTGTTTTTATACTGCTCCCTAGACATCCCTTTCTGGCCACTGTTGGGCACAGGCTACTCAGTTAGGTGGCTCTTTGGTCTGACTTGATGCTAAGTGTTTTGCTAATATCTTAAATGATTTCCAGGCTACTGAAACATCTCAGTATTGGTGAGTCTTCTATGGTGAGCCTTGCAGCATGATGAAGATATACCCTAACCTGCTCATGGAGTCCCAAGTTTTG
The DNA here is from genome assembly GCF_000699105.1 of Pygoscelis adeliae. Classification (NCBI taxonomy): domain Eukaryota; kingdom Metazoa; phylum Chordata; class Aves; order Sphenisciformes; family Spheniscidae; genus Pygoscelis; species Pygoscelis adeliae. The sequence goes on along the minus strand of NW_008824373.1, from coordinate 4,106,555 downwards.
TGCCTGGGACACAGAATAAATGTATTAATAACCTCAGTACACTTCAGCTAGATCTATATGGGTGAATTAAACACGCCCAGGACTGTTTTCTGGCCAGCTGGCCTGGAACAGCTTGAGTCCATATATACACAGACTGCCTAATGGGAATGGTCTCTTGACTGACCTAACTTCTGTAGCATGTCCAGGAATTGTTTGGGAGAGCTTTAGTTGGCCTGGGTCAAAACTGTGCCAAGGACCCTTCAAGCAATTTAATGGTTCAGACAATAAAGTTTCAGTGCCAGACGATTTTTCTCTAAGCTGTTTAATTTACTTGGGTAGCATTAGCCTTTGGGAATCCAAGAGTCCAAGCTCATTGATAGCCTTCTATATATCACCTACTCTTATTAGCAAGAGTAATAGCACTTTCTTGATAGCAGCACATATCTCCATTACAACAGCTTTGAAATGGTCTGCTCTGAAGCAGCAATCAGGAGTGGCAAGCTTCCAGGTAGTCTGGCTAAGCACCTGCCTGTGCTACGGGGCACTGTGTGTTTCTCTTCCAGGATGACGTTATCCACATCTCTAGCAAAGTGGGCACGAGTTTCCCCAAGTCCTGAGTCTACTGCCAGTCACTCTAGGTCTGAAGCACTATTGTCCCACAGTCCCTGCCAGCTGGACAGGCCTAAAAGCACCAAATGAAATTGTTCATAGAAAGAAATAGGTCAGCAGCCTTCACAGCTCTAGCCTCTTCCTCCTTAATACTTTGGTTCAGAGCATGGGCGTCCATATGTTTGCAGTGACCTGTTTATGGCTGGCACCCCGGCTATCTTTCCTCCAGGGTGTCTAATCCTGCCCTGGAAGCAGAACTGGCTCTGCAGAGAGCAGAGGGATGCTGGGATGAACCAGGACAACTATGGAAGATGAATTTTTTGACACTAGAATTCCTTTGGCTTCAGATGAAAATGTCACTAAAAGCAGCGTGAAACACCCTATGAAATGGGAACTCTTACCGTGGAGCTAGCAAGAAGGTGGCTTTGCCCTGTGTGTGTAGCTCTGCTCTTTAACAGCTGCCCGTGTGCTGTTTTACCAGATGGCAAAGGCACTTAATCTGAAATAACAGGATTTCTCTCTAAAAGCACAAATACAAAAATTTCCTGCAGAATGCAACATGATGTAAAACTGTTGGCCAGGGTGGTTTTCTGGTGACGTGTTTCCAGGCCCTCCAGCTAAGCAGTGTTTGTGGGCAGGCAGCCCCCAGGTCTCAGACCGCAGTGGGGAGCAGGGACCCCCCACGGCAGGGTTGCGGTGCGGGGAGCACGCTGCTCCAGGCACTGTGGGTCCCACCTGAAGCACTCGATCAGGCGTAGCAATGCCTCAATCCTGCATTTCAGGTTGATATGGTGCTCGCAGAGGTAAGGTGGGAATCTTTTCAGTTGACTTTGGGGGAATAGGGTCAGGCAGGCTCTCACCCCCAGGAATGCATGAGCAGAGGGTCTCCGAGTCATGATGAGTGCTCAGGAGATCAATGGATCCCCTTTTTCTTTATAATTGAGACAGAGTAGAGTCAGTGTGCCCCATTCTTGGCAAGTGCATGTTTCCATCTCTCTCCCGGCTTTGGCTGAGCAGAGATGGCATCCGGCTCAGCGGCAGCAGCCGGACTCGCACTCTGATGTAGGATAGTTGCATAATGATGTGCGATCTCTTCTGTTCCCCTCCCTCACCCCACTGGGGATCTCTCATGATAAAAACAGTAAAAGGCTCTTGATTTATTTTGCTGACTAGAACATTTCATTATATTGATTCAGCTCATGAAAACCCCACAAGGAAATGGAAAATAGACCATTATTTTTAATTTCCAATTGGAGAAGTTACAACACATTTCTATTTATGATGTGCATTTTTTTTTTTAATCTAAATCATCAAATTCAGCACTTATTTTTAGAACAGTCTATTTCCATCATTAAGGAAAGACTAAGGCTTGAACTTGTGGTTCTCTATATCGCAAGCAACTGAGGTTCAAAGAGATTATTCATATATATTTTGCACGGAGTTGGTGAGGAGGTGAAACTGCCAAATATCCTGAACTTCTCTATTTTGGGAAAAATGGTGGGCTAGGATGATCTTATAAAATGTATTCACGGCTTAAATTGAACAATTTAACACTCTGAAGCTTAAGTAAAAAATTAATAGAAGGCAAATCTTTGAAGTGGTGGCATGTGTGTAAGCCTCTTGTCCCCTGCAGCCAAAAAAAAAAAGTCATCAAGGCTTCAGACAAGCAGCATTAAGCATTTGAATTCTCCATAAAAATATTCGTGATGTAGAGCAATTACTTGGTTTTGATATTAGAGAAAAGTTGCTAAAATGTGTTTATTTTGCCTCTCTCTGTATAAAATCATGTGGAATATGTGCTTTGCATGACTTCTGCCTCATGGTAGATTCATCCTTTGTGGTGCAATCATATACCCCCATGCACATACACACACGCACATATATATTTATACACGCACACACACACAGAAAGAACAAATAGACTAGACGGCCAGAAATTCTTGGCACGTACTCTGTTATTTCTGTGTTGCTCCTGCTTGAAGCACATGTTTAACATTTTACTTGACTTGAAAACTCAGTAAGGTAGATGTATTAAGGAAAAAAAGCCAAAGGTTGAAAGGATGAATAGCTTAGAGAATAAAGCATCGGGCACTTACAGTACTGCTGGCATTGAATGCAAGGAATCAGTCCTACAGACCTCAAAAGGGTGAGGAATGAAACTCAAACACACCCGGTTTGGTCAGCCCCAAAAACCTAACCGAACAAAGACATCCCGAACCTGCAGCTTGGGTTAAAGAGCTAAGACACTAATCCAGTACAAAAGGCTTTATTCAGACTATTTACCCTTTTGTATGTATGTATATACAATCAAAACTAATTTTTTTTTCAGACCCTGATGTGAACCAGTGGTCTATACAAATCTAGGGGGAAAAAGTCCAGCAAGTTATTTCACTGACAAAAGTGGCCTTTATGTTGCTTCAAAAGTGGCCTTTACTCTTTGCAAAGTTCCTTTAGAATAAGGTCTGCGAGGAATTTTGTGGAAAACAGAGCTACTTTACAGTATTTTCTCTGCATTGACTCTTTAAACATACTAAATCTGTGCTTTGTTAACTAAGCATTCAAATGTAGAGAAATCCAAAGAGCAGGTCAACTTTCTGTCCCTAACGACAGCTTTCTCTCTCCACCGGCCAATGGCTGGTCACACAACCTAACCTTCTGCCCTGGAAGATTTATCATCAGCTTTGCATATGTCCTTCTTGCTTTGAACTAAATAGGGCTGCTCAACGTGCCTTAAAATTTAGCGCTTGCATATGTCTTTGCTCGACTGAAGCCCCAGCATTATTAGTGCCAAAAGCTAATTGTAGATGTTTTGCTCACGTTGGTGAGTTCAAAATTTAACGTAGCGTGTGCCTTGCTGCCTTGATTAAACTGTAAGCTCTTCAGGGAACAGGTCACCTTTTATTCTCCGTAGCTTTCAGCGTACCAGGACTCTAACTTCAGCTGGGGTCTTTTGGTGCTACCACAATACGGATAAATAAAAGACAATATAAAATGGTGCTGCCAAAGAAAGCGGAAGCATCAGGACCTGTCTACAGAAACCTTCTGTGAAAGATGTGAAAGGTAATAAATAAAGGTAATTTAACCCATCTGAAAACAACTGATTAAACCAGCAATTAGATAAGAAATAAGGTAAAAAATGGAAATCTTTCCACAAACATTTTCTATTCTTTTCAGAGGTGCAGTGCAAAGTCAATGTATCACTCATCCCTACCCAAGCCTTGCTTTGATTTATTCCTTCTTAAATAAAAAAAAGACAACCTATGTGATTTTTGCTGCAAAGTGTTTTTGCAATACTTCTCAAGAGAAATCCACGCCTGCACTAACGAAACTTACATGTATCTCCTTAACCGGTAAAAAGACAAGCTTCCAAGAGTTTCTAGAAGCTAGGAATGGATCAAATAAAAGTACACATGGGTCCAAACCTTCTGTTTCTTGTCTGCAGATATTAAGTATATTGCTGTGAATATAGAGCTGAAAGACTATTCAGATGCAAGAAAACAATACTCAATTTCTCCTCCCAAAGACAGTTTCTTTGTCAGAATTAGAGGAATTCTAAAGGGCTTTTCACTCGCACAAAAAGCCGCCTGCCAGCAATGATCATGGTTAAACAAAAAGCACGTCCAATAGAGCAAGCCACTCATGTGACTATCATTTGCAACCCAGGTACTGGGAGCAAACGCTGGCTGCATACTTTGATCTAAATACACCCCAATTAAGGTTTGACTGATTATCTGTACTCACAGAGTGGAGGTAGGCAAATTTAACAAATGGCAATGAGGAAACTTGGGTTTATGGAGCAATTTAACAAAGGCAACATAATGGCAATAACATAGGAGCAGCAGACCACCTGCTCCTCTGCTGGGTTCACTTTCTCATGGACCTGTCACACTGGAGAGCTCCTCACACAAATAAAACAAGAAATAAGTAATTCTCCTGGACAGCAATTGTTAAACACCTCCTGAAATACACCCTGATGGAAACTGATATTAAGTGACATTTTTAAACCTGTTTGAGGAAGTCAAAGGTCTCATTGATTACAGCAGAGGTTTTAACCAAAAAATGTGTGAAAACAATTAACGTTTCTCACTTTGCGAATTACATGTGGATTTTGCCATGACATTATCCAAAAAGCTGTAGGTGCAGGAAAAAATCTTAATGAAAACAGCCTACAGAAAAAAATGGAAAACATTAGCCTTTCTTTAAGTTCTTTTCTATCACGATTTAACATTTATCAGAGATTCAGAGCTTTGTTATTTGAGTAAGTTATAATTCTAATTTAGTTTTTTTGCCTTGTTTTGGGTGTTTTGGCTTTATTAGCATATTTATTTAATCACTACTGAGCAACACAGAGTAAAATTTTGAAGTAATAAATACAATAATACCTCTTAAAAAAAAATGCAGTTTGTGCCATGAGATCGATACCAAGGGATCTAGAAGATAAAACTGCAATATGAAGTACCTTTCTTGTTTTGGTGGATGGGAGGAAAGAGGATAAAAACATAATGGAACAGTGGTAGGATCATAACTAGACAGAAGGCTCTGAAAACAGTATTAGTACGAGGTTATTTCACATTTGTGAACAAAAAATGGGGAAATGGGTTCAAAAACTTGAGTCGCTAAGAGTTGCTCCAAAGACTGTTGACGTGGTATATTTTCCCAGAACATTTGGCCTGGATCCTAAGGGACTAATTTTACTTTCAGGTGACCTATGGACGTGAGTCAGCACCTTGGGTAAGCGTTTGAAAACAGATGCCCATGCACCATTTGTTCCCTTCCTCTTGCCACTGATATAAATGACAATTAATATGCACATCTGAACATGCATATTCACTGCGGGACTGCAGACACTAGAGACCTTTGCTTCATTGTCATAATGTGTTTTTTCCCATGAGTAAATTTACTGCTAATTCTTTCAGCTCTCACAACTAAGCATTGTTAAAAATAGAAAAGAAAAAAAAAAGAAAAAAATTATTCAGACACGGTGAGAAATCTTAAAGTTTTGATTAAAAAGATGTTGACACAGACGTTGTGAGAATTGATGTCTGACAGCCTCCTCTGCAGACTGAGTTTCCTGGACAGAGTAAGCATGGGATTCAACTTACCTCACTTTAGAAGTCTTAAACATAGATGTCCTAACCACTCTGGTCTTTTTTCACTGTGGATAGAGAAAAAAAATAGTCCTTTTCGGAGAACCATTCATCTTAGGTTTTTTAGACAGCTACGCTGCTCAAATTGCCTCTAGAGGGGCCTATTTTCCTCCATTACAGTGAAAGTCTAAATTGAGGAGCTTAAGTTGAGATGACTAACTCCTAAGCATCTGCTTTAGGGCAGATCTTCTCTTACAGATATCCATGGAGTTTCTCTCGTGTGTCAGGCAGGCTCTGGTCGGTGTGTGCTGGGGTACTGAATGCATTGGAGAAGCTTGGACCGTGAAGGGAGAGGAGATAGCTCCTAAACTCATAAACAAACGATGAGAAAAAAAGGGATCTGGTTGGAATGGAGCTGACTGTGAGAGGTTCAGATGTGGATCTAGACCTGGACTTTGGGATACGATAGTCAGTGGAAAAGAGTCAGGGCCAAAATTTGGATCAGGGCTGGCACTGTTCTGCCTGCGCTCACAAAATGTCTCAGGACAGTGCTTGGCACTAAGTCCCATATGCAGCAAAACACCTACGCACTGTGGAATCAGCTCAGGGTCGCGCGTCAGCTTAAACTCACAATTTCTTCCATTTATCAGCTCCTGTCATAACTGGAACATTACTTTAAGGCAGCAGAGATTTGGGGTATGTGTCTGTTAATCTTACTTTACTGTGAAAATGCTCATGATAGTCCTTTTACTATCAAGATGTAATGCTGCTGATTAAATTACAAATGACACACTACATCAATTCTTATTAGAGATGCTCAGGTCTCTGAGTATGTACACTCATGTGGCTGATACCCCTCTTGCCCATTTCTCATAACATTCCACCCAGTAATTATCAGCAGAAATTTCAGACCAGACTTGAGGTAGTCACGCATTTCACTGTCAATCAAGGGTTTTATTTTTTTTGGCAATATTTATGTGATATCAGGGGTCAGAGGTTTTTAACCCTACTTCCCCTGGTGAACTATTACAGTCCTCCATTGGATTTTGCTAGGGAAGGAACATATCCTATTGTGCTGCCATCAGGTCTTCACCTTGTAGCATCACTTCACAATTCACAGATATGATACCATTAAGACTGAAATTCTACTGTATGTTGAACACTTTATTTCAATAAGACCTGAAAGATCTTGGGACTAGTCTTCAGATATGATGAGACCTGTCAAGCATGACTTCACCAGTTTTCGTACACTAACAATATTTTATTATTTAACAATAGTTTAACACTGTACTAGATACTACTTGTTCAAAACTAGTCTGAAAAAGATTATCTTTTGCAAATGTTTGTCTTTCATCCTTTTTTACCCAAAACACAAACACATTTGACTGAAAATGGAAAATGTTTCATTTTTAATGCAATAGTTTAAATTTTCTATTATGACAGGAGAGAACTTTTTGTGAAAAAAATGAAGTAATGAAATAATCAGGCTGTTCACTGAAAAAAATCCATTTTGGTGGAAAATGCTTGGCAGGGCTATTTCTTTACAACCCTCTGAGCCCTACACATGTACTCTATGAAAACTTTATAAGTCCTGGATAACCTCCACAAGTGGATAAAGTGAGAAATGTAACATGATAGTTCCTGAAAGCGGCACCTCAGCTATTCTGGTTTTATAGTGGCACTTATGCTCCTTTAATAGTAATGATGATAATAAACCCTTTTCTTTTTTTTTCTACCAAGTCACAATATGATGAGAACACAAAGTACCCCTCAGTATAATTCTGCAGCACAGACCTGGCAAAAATTGGGAAGCAGTGTCGTGGCAGCAGAGCTGAGAAAATGAAACAGACAAAAGTAATGTAACTCTTACTAGAGATGAAATAAATAGAAGCCACCAAAGTATTTTGACCTATAAAAAGGTGGTCTTTTTGGATAAAATCCGCTTACATATGTATAAGGCAGACTGGATTTTTTGTACGACACTGCGGAGGCACAAGGGCACTGAACATAGTCCTAGAGTCGCCTTTTAATAAGCGAAGTGTTAGGGGGCCGGGCAACCCATGGGGGTGATACGGAGCTGCTTGCTTCCAGGTCACTGCTCTGAATCTGGTCCCGGCTGATGCCAGCTGAGAGCCATAACTCTTTGATGACTGCTTGGTGGCCTTAAAAACTTCCCCCTTGCTTGGGTTCAGCGTGAGCGGGTGTTTGCTGCACTGGCAAGCACTTTCATGGTGGCAGGTTTGGCATGGGGATGGTGGGGCTGGGTCTGGTGGACTGTGCAGAACAGGGCAGTGTGAGTAGGGCACGTTGCTCCTGCGCCCATAACGCAGGGTATCAACTGCCATGCAGGCGCAACCTTGTTGGCAAAGAAGCTCCCTGCAGTACGTCAGTCCTGAGGACACAAAGTGCTTTGTTCTGCATGGCTGTTCCTCAATATCATTCCTGAAAAGTTTTTAGTAAGTGTGCTAATCCTAAAAATGCTTTGTTTTATGAGCAGGTCAGTCTTATGCCATTTTACATCTATCCCCCCACCTCCCATACCATGCACCACCTGGAGCCCAAAAGCAAGCTCACAAAACAGCACAACATTTTCTAGTTATTTATTTATTTATTTGCTACACTTACTTTCTAATGGAGTGTGTGCAACATCATATTTAAAACATGACCTTAGAAACTTAAAAACACATCTGTTTCTCCCAAAGAATATACAGCTGCCAGAGAAAAGGGGACATTCAGTAAACTGCATGTCACTATCAGCTATTGATAGCCAGTGATTTGTTCTGAATCCAAAGGCTAAACCAAACCTCATGCTGCTGTATGTCAGATGCAATTGGTCCAAAGTCAAAGTTTTACAGCTCAGACAGGGCGCACTTTATCCTTCAGGCTGCTACTTAAGATAGCCATGACCCTGAGGAGAACCAGTCAACAAAACAGACAGACAAGAGGATGTGATTTGTATGCATCCCTGAGCCTGCTCAAATCACCTCTGACCTGCAGGTCAGGCTGCAAATGACAGCAGAGTGCATGCACCTGATCAGACAGCACATTCTCATTAGAAAGCCTGGGAAAAGGGGGCAGCTACACTGTGTTTACTCATAGACCAAATGCAATCTACCCAGGAAATGAGAAGAAAAAAGATCAATTTAGCTCAACAGAAGGATGTGAGTGACATGTAAGTATGTTATGAAATTCCAAATCAAACTGCTTATTCTTATAAACCCAGACGGGAGCTCTCTGCCTGGGTGAGGTACCAACAAGACAGGTTAGCAATGAAAAAGGGGTATTTATTTGCTGCAGAATGCCATGCCAGGAGTCTTCGCTGGGGTGCATAACCTCTACTCTAATAGATTGAGATCCACAATCAAAGGCATTTATAGGCTTGATTTGCTGCTGGTACTAGTTGAACATCAGTGCCGTTTGCTGATTTGATAGTCATATAGTCATCGTTGCTAATTTACATCAGCAGTATGTAAATTTATCCAGTAGAGAAGGTTGGATTTACCCAGCAGAAGGGCAGTGTTCATGTGGAAATCTGGGCTTTCCTAAATTTGGTTGTTTGGATATGGGAGCTTGTCAAGTTATCAGAGAGATCAAAACTATGGTTTTGCTGCCAGGCTTCTGCAAAGTTTGGAGACAGCCGGTGCTGGGGTTTTGGTTTAGGACAATTTCCAGCACATTTGGAGTAGGTCTGGGATTTGAAGGTTGTTTGGTGACCGTATTACTTTGTGCAGAGACTAAGGACCACTCTTCATTAGTTCTCAAAGTTTGAGTTACATTTCTTATAAATTTCATTTGGCATTAGACTGAAGGTTGCAGTGCTGCCATGATCCATCTATGCTAAACAGGCCTGCCGATGGCAGCGGGGGACCTGTGGCCCGGGTACACAGCGCCACTCGTGCAGACACTAAGGAAATGTGATTTGTGCCTCCACTTGGCAGGGGCTGCAAGGACTGCTCTGGCCTCGGTGTCAGGTCAGACCTGGGGCTACACGGGAATTGTGCTGCCCACCTATTGCCTTAGTCCTAATGGAGATCAGCTTAGCACGCAACTCATCTGCCTCAGCCATTTCTGCTTCCAGCCCTCGCTGTGCCGCCTCCCTGCTTACTCCTGCTTCTTGGCCCAGGCACGAGACGTGGCACTGACTGCACCAGGCAGGAATTCCTGCACAGTCCTACCGCAAACCGACCACCGTTAAATCCCCCTGTGCAGTCCTGGAGAATAGCAAATTTAGACAGTCCTTCTGGAGCTAATCTATCTCCAGCACACACCAGAAGCATACTACTGATACGCTCCTTGACTGCCCTGCGAAGTTGCTAGTGAGGAGGTCAGCATCACGTCCTATAAGCATTCTCTTCTGAGAATAAAACTGAATGGTTTTATCCAGTAATGAATGATGCTCCCTGCTAGACATGGGCTTTTGCCATAAACCTGAGATGGGAAACAAGGCTGAAACAGAATTTAAACCCGGTCCTTTGCTTGGATTGAGTGGCGACTCAGTGTGTGAAGGTCAGTTATTTTGCATTTTCCACAACAGATCCACACATTTATGACGGATTTCAATCATGACTTTCAGACTCATGTTTTCCTCCAGTGATATCCATGTCAGCAGAAAGGAAAAGAATCCTACACACTGGGGTTATTTTAAGAGGCATCATTCCTGTGAATTAAATAAGTGCATTTTTTAAAGCTCTTAATATAAGGTATCTGGTGACAGATACATTCTGGTGAGGAGCCATCCTTACTTTTCACATGTGTCGAACGACCACATGTTATGACGTTAATGTTGTTTTGATGCCTACCGGACAATCACCGAGGCCCATGAGTATATTGCCTCTTGGTCATAAGGATTTTCAGCATCTTGAGCTGGGGAAGACAGAGAATGTCTCTGACAGAGCTGCTCTGTGCAGAAGAAGAAAGAAAAGAGTGTCCCTGTGAGTACCACAAATGGGGTCACAGCAGTCTGGATTCCTAGTAAAATCCTTTCCAGTGTGCTGGCCACAGTTCCAGGGAGGAGAATAAAAATAGACTTTGTTGCTGGAATAAAATAAGAACAGAGGAACAAGAGAACAGCTGTACCGAGTCAGACCAAAGGTCCTTTTGCTCCTGTCCCTGACAGTGTCTAGTAATAACTGCTTAGGGAAACATTATGAGGAGGAGAGCACAGCGTGACCCTTCCCATGGTAGAGTCTCTCCGCGTTCAGCTATCTATAATTTAGGAATTTCCTGACACAGACGTGGTATCCACTGGACTTTCTTGGCTTTGCATAGTTGCTTTTTGAGCCCATTTGGCTTCCACATTCTCTTCTAGGGAGGAGTTACATGGTACAAGGAACCTGAGTACGCCGTGTGTGAAGGAGTACTTTTGTTTGTCTTATAATTCTGCCTAGTAATTTCATTCGAGGCTTCTCAATTACCAGGCCAAGAGAAATTGTGAGATTCTGATTGGACTAGGGAGAAAACTCATGAAGCCAGAAAAACTCCCCATTGTTTATCTTTGTCATGGTTTCTCCTACATTACGAGCCACACCGTTGTTGGTAAGCTGCATCGTGCTAATAGGAGCATATGGAAAGTACAAGAAATGACAGCAGAGTCTGGAAGGAAATGCATTTTGGTATCGTACGCACTCCTGTAGTACAGAAGAGAGATTTTGAAAGCTTACTGCGATGTGTCTGCAGGCTTTCACAAACCGCACAGCCACTTTCAAAGGCAATGAAAAGCCGGGCATTTTATAGGGATCTTTTTCCAAAAAGAAGAACGTGGCCAAATACTGTGATTTCATCTGTGGTTATAATTTCATTGTAGTTTATTTCTCTGCTCTGTCACCCACAAAATCTAACTAATTACACCCCATCTATGATCCCCGCACAATGCTAACATGTGTAATGGATAGGACATAGATTACGGAGAGTTAAGCAAAGCAGCGCGATAGTTGTTTTCTTCAAGTTTCAGCAATGACTCCAACTAGCGTGGTTTATGTTTTTGCGAACCACTGAGCTTTCCAAGTTTGCTGGACAAACCAATCAATTCATATGTAAATAAAATATATCGTATACTATAAGAAAAGAGCAGTTGATAAAGAGGATCTAGTGCTGTGGGTCTTTATGATCAAGAGAGGGAAGAATTTCTTTGTGTCACTACAAAATGTTACTCTGTCCCTGAAAGGAAGGAGACAGAAGGCTAGCTCTATGCAAAAGCCTGACTGCATGTGACTGACCCAGCAGGAGAAGGGCTGGCTCTCTTTCTCGGGCTCCTTCTGTTGCAAGACACAGATCCTAAGTACGTGCCGGATGCCTCTGCCTGATTTCTTGAGGGCATTCAGGCTGAGTGATACATTTTAAAACAAAAAGGGGAATGAGCAGATCAAAAGTGTAAACCACAAGCTGTTTCTCTTGAACTTCATTGCGCTGCTGAAAACGGAGCACAGCAAATACGTGTGCATTTTACTCCTTTTTATGTTGCATGCTGATAATGACTCTTGTTCACATTACAAGAAAAGATTTCATCCTTTTCCTTTTAGAACAGCAGTCCTTAGTTAAAATTATCTTGTCCCTTCTGAAATGTGCTTTTTCAGGGTGAGTGAGCTTAGAATGTCTTGAGAAAAAATACAGTCCTTCCAAGTTGGACTGCATCTCATCAAAGAGTTTTTCCCCTTAGGATTTTATGGAATGTTACCTCACTTTATGACAGTTCACATCACAGCGTAAATGCTGAACATTTCTGTAAGTGAGGCAATGCACTGTGAAATGTCAGGCAAACGATAAAATCAATAATCTGCAAGTTACCAAAGAGAAATGAAACTCACGGATGTCAGGAGTTTTTGGGTCAAAGGCAGATGCTCCAGAATGATGATGGCCAAACGCTTTCGGACTGTTTTTGTTTAAGTTTCGCACCCAGACGGCACTGAAAAATGGCCCTTCTCTGAGCAACTAGGAGCATCTTTACATACGCTTCTTCCCTCTTTTATTCTTTTAGCTGAGACAGTGAGATTGGAAAATTACTTGTTTTCTTTTGTATCATCTTTCTATGCCCTGAATGTATATTCCGTAACAAAGTTAACTTTTATTCTTAACAAGCGCAGAAAAAAAACTTTGAACAATACCTACCTGAGATCAAATGGTGTATTTCCTTTGCACTCAGATCTGAGCACAAAATCGAAAAATGAGGACTGGGATTCTGGTTGAACAAAAAAAAAGTGAAAAAAAGATTTTCGCCAAAAAATGAAAAACTTTCATAGAAATGTTCTCTGCAAGTCTGAAAATGAAAAAGTTTGGGGTAAGCATATTTTTGTATTTTTTTGCAGAAATTAAATATTTGAAAACAAATTTGATTTTTAAAGTATCAGAACAGAAAGAGTTTTAGCAGAACTGTTCAGTTTTGACTTTCCATTCTTAATTGAAAAAACATAACATTTTTATGAGAGCCTCCCTGCCCCTCCCGATTTCCCCTGAACAATTATAGCTACTTTTCAGCCAGCTCTATTTAATTCCTCAGATGGCCATGTCCAGGAATGAAATGCTATGGGAGCTTCCCATATTCACTTTAAACTTTAAAATATACAAGGGGAAATGTACTTAACACTGGGATTAAAGCAGTCACAGAACAAGTAAAATAAACATTGACTGTTAATATTTATACTGAGCCTATTTATGTGCAGGCTTTTGAAAAATACCATCGGAGAACTTGTAGGATAGGTGTAGCGGGTCTTGAAATATCTGCAGACACACCGACAGACTAAACGAATGTACCGCTGGAAACAAAGCGCTTCAGCTGCAGAGGACGGATATGGACACTTTCATAAACCCACAACAAAAAATTCCCTGGAAAAGCCAGGCAAGTGAAAACATCCCGATACAGTGATGTACGGTGGAGGCTAAAAGGTCAATGACTGTGGCTAAAAGTTATCAAGATAATTATTGCTAATGCCTTGATTGGGGAAAATAAGCACCACCACGGAAGCTTTTCAGCTTTGCATCCCTTGCAGCCTTGAAAGAGCTCCTCTGGCCGGGCATTATTTTATCAATATAAAAGGCTTCGGGCTTTATAAGTATCACACCTGCGGCACCGCTGTTCCTCGGGGCATCATTCAATGCGCTCGCAAATACAACCCTACCGACATCAAAAGTTTCCACTTTCCCTCAGCCCCTTTCAGCGGCGGGTCCCTCCCCTCTCCCCAGGCGGCTGGCCCCGGTCTGGGGGAACCTCTCACTTTTTGTCCTCTCCCGACCCTTCTGGACCACATTCTATGTTTTTATTCAGGCCATCTGCTCGCCGGGGCCGGGAAAACAGCCGCCGCCGGCACGGCAGCCCCTCCTGGCTGGCAGTTAGCTGCTTGACGACGTTACCTTTTCAGCCCGCCACGGCCACGGCCCGCGCGGGCTGGCGCTGGGGCCGGCGCCGGCGG
>NW_008824373.1:4076743-4092410 GCF_000699105.1 Pygoscelis adeliae | reverse complement strand
CCTCCCCCTGCTCCCCCAGAGTGGTACGACCGCCTTGTTCCTGACAGAAGTCTTTCTAAAGACCTGCTCAAGCCTCACTAAGCAGCTGTGAGTTAGGTCATTTTCCCAGGAGTTTTACATGTGGAAAACCGGGCATTAGGAAGGCCTCAAAAAAGGACACCATCTGGCCCCAGTGAAAAAAAGGATCATGACACTTTCTGTGGTACCAACAGGCCCTGATGAACCATAAAGGAATTCAGGCCTCGACTGTGATCCGATGGTGACTGGCCCAACAATCCCCCCCGTGACAGCCTCCCCCATTCAGCCCCGCATTTATCTCATAGCACAATAGACTTTTGTGCCACGCTGTTTACTGGGGGCGTCGTCAAATCCAGTCGGATTTCTGGGCTCGGCTTCAGCGCCCCTGCTCTTTGCTGCAACATGTAACACGCATCGGGAGAGATAAGGACACAAAGAAGACGGCGTTTTTTTTTTTTTTTTTTCTTTTTTTGCTTTGCTTTTTTTTTTTCCAGCCTTCAAACCCCTTGCATTTCTTTCACTGTATGGAGGAATAAAGAGTAAGGCTCTGTAGTGGATGCAAGAAAGATCTTTGCTGGGAATCAAGAAATCCTTCCCCCGCCCCCCAAGTCAGACATCGTGGATTAAGGGGAATTTGCACTACTGTTTTCTAAAAGTGAAATTTAATTAGTGCGGATCAGGATTTACAGCTTACAAGCACTTTTTGTGAGAAAAAAAGGGATTTTTTTTTTTTTTTTTTTTAAGCCAACACATCACTATTTCCTCATTTTGATTTTGGAATAATTTCTGTCTAGGTAAAAAAGTATTTTACTATGAGCAATATTGGATTTGTCCCACTTTTTATTTTGCGGCCTGATTTCAATGTATGAGTGTTTATTACTTAATACAGGAAGTGTCTTAATTAGTTTGTACACTGGGGTGCAAGCTGTGTATAGCCAAAAGCAGAAGCAGACCCCCCTGCCTCCTCCCACCAAGGATGCTACCTTCTCCCTGCCATTCTCACTGCCCTGCCCCACTCCCACTGCAAGAGAGAGCCTGGGAAAATAAACAGACCTTGTAGCCTGCCCTCAAGGTCACTGCATTGACCTTGAAAGGGTAGGGGGTACCAAAATCCAGACTCAAGGAGCCTGCAGGGGAAGCGACCTGCTGCCTGCCCCCCCAGCTCCCCAGTTTAACCCAGGGCTTGGTGGTGCTTCCACTTGCCAGGCTCCTGCGGCACCACTGATGGCAAGGACACCTCTGCTGCTGGGACCCTGAACCAGACATGGCTCCTGAGGTCAAGCCCAACAATTTTGACTTCATCAGAAAACTAGCTGGAGGCTGACGCAGCTCAGGCAGCATGGAGATAAGGACTGATGTGGCACGTGGCTCCCTGTTAGGGCTAAAACGGGCTAGATTTGGCTGGAGTTTTTGGGCGTGCTGCGACTCCGCGAGAAAGATCTAGTGCCGACTTCACAGGGACGTGATTGGGCTATGAGTGACTTTCTTTTGAAACGGTTACAGATGGATACCAGCTGTGAATCTGGCTGTTTGTCCTTCCAGTTTTGTGTTTGTGTACCCTCCAAGAAGGCATTTCTTGTGCCCTCACCCTTTCGTGCCGTAGCCCCTGCAGGGCCTGGGTCCCCTGGATGTGGAGGTGAGCACACACACACAGCCAGAGCACACCGGCTGCGTGTGACAAGTCACAGAGGTGTCCCAGGGAACCGAAACACCATTTATCCTCCTTTTGGGAAGGAGAGAGGAGGAACTGATGTGTCTGGGGGCTCTCAGCAAGTTAGCAGCAGAGAAGGATAATAAACCACATCTCCTGGAGTATCAGCTCAATGCTTTAAAGTATTTATGTAAGTTTCTGTTAAAACAGATCTCCAAACTCTTACCGGCTCGCTCGAGTGCCTAATTGAGCTTTGTACACCCAAACAGAGGTAGGGTGGGTTGGGGAAACATGTCATTGCAACGTTTCATACATTGCCTTAATTGGTGACCCCAGACATTAAATATTGGGCAGCTTATTACTTGTGGTTTCATTACATTCAGCTTATTACACAGGCCTCCCCAGCACAAAAGACAGACCTCTTCAAAAGGCCCCGCATTATCCAACACATACCCAGTAGTACATCTGCTGGCAATCAACAGTTTTTAACGAGATCACTCATTCTCTCATTTTCAGCATTCTTTTACTACCCCAGGAAATGTTTTACTCTCCGTTTCAAGAAGAAAAAGCGGAAAGAAGAAAACCTGCGGAGTAACCGCGTCCAAGTAAAACATTGTAAAACTTCCACAGAAAGAGGACTGTGCTTACCGCTGGACCAGCATGTTGTTTGACAAGATGATGTATTAAAGACCAAATACTGTAGTGATTTTAAGAAAAGGCTAGTTCTTAGAGGAATTGCTTTATTATTTTATTTTTTGAGACAATGATGCCATTTCCTATGGGTCACAATCTGTACATACAGCTATCGATGACTCCCAGTTAGTAGGAGATTTACAGTTTACGCGCGCCAGCTTCTGTGTGTACTGCATTGAGAGATGTCAGAAAGGAAGAGCTTGACTGCGAGAGAAGGAATTGTGTGTGCGTGTGTGTTTTGAAAGGTCTAAAGATGAGGTCTGTGGCAGCTCATATCCACTTACTGAAGTGTTTTCGCAATTATGCACACAGTTATTTATCCTATTATGAATTACAGCCTTTCAGAGGTTGCCTCTAACCGCTTAAATGAGAAAACCGCCAACGACACTCTGAGCCAAGAAGGAGGGAGAGCAGCCCCTGACACGGGCGTGCAATGACTATCAGCTGAGCGGAGCGCACGGCGAACCCCCCAGCTGAGCCCTGCCCTCCTTGCAAAGGGCAGCCAGCGCCCGCGCATGGGAAAGGGCTTTGTGGGCTACAAAGAGCCCCGGCTAAAACAAGAAGGAGCGGGAGGAGAAGACCGGGACACCTTGGTTTGCGCGGCGCTCTGCCACCACAAAAGATATTTATCTAGTCTATTGGCAACTGTTTCCAACGGGAGGAAAACCGGGACGAGGACTTTATCATGCAAATAGTTAAATGTTCTGTAATCTGGGGTACACGCTCACTTTTTATTCAGAAAGCCCTGCTCGCTGTAATGAAAAATGTCAGGCTCTTTTAATAAAAGAACAATTTGAAAACTTGATATATCACAAAACCATTAATTTTAGCTATTATCTGTTTGACACTTTTCATAGCAATGATTTCACTCTGTAACGTGCTTCCCGAGGATTAAAATGATTTTAAAGGATTAAAATGTTAATTAAAAATATAATAGAAATATCAGTCGCTGAGAAGACCAACATAAGTATTTGTCTCTTTAACTGTATAATCATGCTGCCGTGGTTTCCTCCTGGCTCTTTACAGTTTGGAGCTCCAGTTCATGAGGAGGTAAATGACAGATCCAGGAGCAATTCTGTTCTTTAACTATTTGACAATGCATCTGTTTACACTTCACAAAGCCAGCGTTATGTCCTTGAAATTTCTAAAGGTCATTGTTAATGGGATCTTTTTTTTTTTTTTTTTTTGTGCCAACTGTGTCTTTCTTAGCTTGTAAGAGCACTATTCCCGGAGAGGGGCTGGAGGGGGTGGGAGCAGGCAGGTCCAGCAAATTCCATGTGACCAGTTCAGCTGCAATAATCTCTTTTCTCCTTCTGGTCCAAGCTACACATGAGAGCACTCTAGTGTCTTTCATCATTATTTGTCACCCTTTTGTGTCGAGCAACTTATATCCACAGCCATTCCAGCAATTAAAATAAAAAAGGACCAAACATTATTCACAGTGAATAGCTCTGAGACCAGTGACATCAAGTACCAACCAACCCATTGAAGACTGGGTACCTGATATCCCTGGAGTATTTTATGGACGGAAAAGAAAATGCAAACCAAAATCAAATCCAGCAAACACACGGTTATATGGAGAGTTCAGAGCCTGATTAAAAGATAGGCTCTCTACAGCGATTTGTCTTACATCATGTTCTTAGTAACGAGAGGAGAGGGGTGCGGGAAAGAGGGGGAAGAGGACAAGCTCCCAGTTACTGTGCAGCTAACTTTAAAAGACCGACAGCTTCAGAGTTTATTGTATGTTCACACACCTAAATGGACCACAGGGCTGCATCACCCGCACCCGCCTTCGCAAGTGCTGTAATTCAGGAAACCTTTGTCATCAGTACTCTGTCTGACAAAGTTAAGCTTTTCTGTGGCACTTGTCAAGTGACTTGAGTGTGCTTAAGTTACACAGAGACCCCCCTCATTCTTTCCTCTCTGCGCAATTGCCTTCCCTGTGCACCTACTGTGAGAGGAGGATTTGTATGCCTAGGGAGATACCGCTCCTTCCCCACCTGACCAGGTAAACAACTATTCATCTTCTAGAAGTTGATCATTCTCTATCCAATATATTAATTTTCCTTTCAGAAAGGCACAACCCTCCCTGAACAAATTCTTGGCTTCAATTTCTCCTAAAATATCAAGAAAAAGCATATTCTTGTATTTTCAAAGGGTCTTCAGACTAAAATGAAATTGAAATGAAAAAAAAAAAAACCAACAGCAATGCATTTATGTTGTATCTCTTAGTGCCTGGATTAATACACTAAGGTATGCACAATGGCACAAAGAGAAATGACTCTTTTGGCAACAAGAGGAGGCAACAGATTCATCTGTTTATGGAAGTGGTCTGATTGTCT
Organism: Pygoscelis adeliae; assembly: GCF_000699105.1. Lineage (NCBI taxonomy): Eukaryota > Metazoa > Chordata > Aves > Sphenisciformes > Spheniscidae > Pygoscelis > Pygoscelis adeliae. The sequence continues at coordinate 4,087,706 of NW_008824373.1, read as the reverse complement.
AACCTCAGACTTGTGTGGGTCTATCTGGAGATATTCATTAGTAATTTCTGCAATGAACAGATAAATACTCCATGGTGTTCAAAAGTCTACCACATCCTTTTATAATTGTTCAATTAGTTAATTAGTGGCACTGTTAAAGAAATGTCCTTTATTTCTAATCAGCATTTGTGAAGATTAAGTTTCCAGGTTCTGATTGTTATGACTCTGCTGCATTAGAGAGCCATCTGCTACCAGCAAAGTTTCCTACTTTTCAACAGGTAGCTTTATAAGGCATCATAAATTTGCCCTTACCCTTCTTTGAAGAAACTGAAGACACTGAATTATCTTATTTCTCACCACCAAGTGGAATATTCTGTAATTCTGAGTGAATCGTAATAGTTTTCTAGATTCTTTTCACATTTTTCCTACATATTTTTTGAAGTTGCTGAAAGAATGGGAACAATATTCCAGTAATGTTCTCAGTGGTGCTGTTTAGACGCAATTCACTTCCCTGTTCGATATTCCTCTGCTTTTAAATTTACTATTCCTCACAGCCAAAGCACAGGATTGGGAGATATGCAATGGTATATAATATGGGCATTAAGTGGGTTTTTAGGGTCAGTGCAGTCCGGGCCAAGGGATTTGCATCTTGTGAGTCTAAAATTTTTTTTTTTTTTGTTCTGAGATGCATTATGTCATGTTTGGAAATATCAGTAACATCTGATGGTCAAAGGAGACTAGTTTATCAAGCAACTCGGATTGCTCTGTTCACCTGACCTGCCTCTGTCATTAATTTAGGACTATACCAACTTTGAATCACTAGTAAACTTTACTGCAAATGATTTATATTTTCTTCCAGAGCACTTTTAAAGTATCGAATGACAATGAACAGAAAACAGATCCTGGCTAGCTGTGCTAGAAACTCTCCTACTGAGATTGTCCCATCCATTACTTTGTATTATGCATTAGGAAGCTCCTCTCCCGGATCTGGACACTAGCCTCTAGAAACTGGGGAGCAGGCAAATGGATGGTGACTCTGTTCAAAATATTCTGTTGACATTTGGCTACTTTAGTGACCCCTCCAGTACGGTGCTGCTTTTTAGGCGCTGATGTTTGTGGGTGCCACAGCTGGAGGCGCTGCCCCTGGCTCTGAGCTGGGGAAGCTCAGGGCTCTCAGCCTCTGGTGGGGGATTTCTCTCCCCCACGGACTGTCCCCCGCTGAAGGGGCAGAGGAAAATGCAAACGTGAGACTGGGAGAATTCCCAACTATTCTTCCACTGGACAGGTTCTGTGCCTCTGGAAAAGACAGGATTCAGAGTATATTTCCTGGGGCTCAGTCCACACAACCTGTCCCTGGTGAGGTTTGGGTGTGAAAACTGTGTGCCTCGTATTGCCTCAGAGGGTCTCTGCCCTTCAGTTTGAGCTCGCAGATGCAGAGGGAAGCTTAATTTATAAGCATTTTTTAAAGGGCAAAAGAGGAGAAAAAATACTGACATTGCCAAGGATATTTTTCTGTTTACAAATGACATGAATAAAATAGTGATATATTAAATGCGCTGCTCTGTTTGGACCAGATGCTTTCGATTTGTGAAAAATGACCATGCTTCTCTCCCTAGGAAAACCAATCTTTTGCTTTAATGCGATTTGTGAAAGAAATCACCATTTGTCCATTACTTTTAAAACTTGAGGCACTAAAGAGTGATGCTGTTAGAAGTTTCCTCAACTTTGGTGAACGCTGAGCTGTTTGTAGAGATGTCAGCCACAAGATTGGTGGTTGGACCTAGCAGGTTGCATTCAGAATGGCTCTGTGTCTGTTTTCAATTTGAAAGGAACTGGCTAAAGTGTTGCAAACACTTGAAGCTATGCATTCTGCATTACAATGAAAGTGGTGTCATTATACACATTACACTCAACAACAGCTTCCTTTTTAATACAAGAAGGACATCATAATCAAAATCTGCTGAGTATAAAGCACAGGAAGAGAAAAAAAAAGAAAACAACAGACAACCCTGGATGTACCAAACCTTGTCGCTAGTGCTGCGGACATGGCTTTTTCCCAGTGATCCTGCCATAACTTGTACATAACCAAAATATTTGGATTTAAAAGAATGCATTAGTGACACCTGTCAAACATTCAGGAAAGGTCATAGCATAAATCCTGTTTTCTCTTCTCTTCTCTTCTTTTCTCTTCTCTTCTCTTCTCTTCTCTTCTCTTCTCTTCTCTTCTCTTCTCTTCTCTTCTCTTCTCTTCTCTTTGCTTTACTTTTCAATAAAACAGTATTCAGAGCACATATGACAAAACACATGCAATGCATGTACCACCTTGTCACCACTGTACAGATGCAAATAGGAGGCGCCAGTTATCTTGAAGCAACTCCTCCTGAATCACCATGACTGTTAATGTGCAGAACTAGAGGCCAAAGTCATACGGACACAGAAGGGTATGGACCCTCCTTGTTTGTTCCCCAGAAGATGAGAAGTCCAGAGCTGGAACTAGCAAAAGCATTGGGCACACCTGCTGCCTAAGCCCTCATGATAGGTGACCCACTTTTGTTCTTTGAGAAGCCTCCTTCCTTTGAAATCCCATGTCTTCCCCAGCACCTATTCCCCGATGAGATAGTTAATCAGAAGTAGCTATTTCAGTCCTTTCTCCTCTGTAGACAAATGCCTAAATGAGCAGGGGTTTGTATTCCTGGGATTTACTTGGGATTCCGTTCCATTTTTATTATTTTCAAGAGGAATAAAAAAGGACAAAGAAAAAGCTTTCCTTGAATGGCAGAGTTGCACTAACTCTGTTGGCATAGGGTAGAGCACCCGAGACCTCATTTCTTGGTGTCAGACTTCCAGGGCCATCATTGACGGTCTCCTGGCCATCCTTGACAGCGCAATGTCTGAAGCAAGACTGTGACTGAGACTCTTGTCTCTGGACAAGGTGAACAATAAATATTTTCCCAGCTGAGTTTTAATCAACCCTTTACTGAAGTGTCATCAGCTGATTTTCCCTGTAACAAACAGAACCTTAACCCCAGAAGTCCTCAGGGTTGCTCAGAATAAAACACCTGTTTTCACTGTGCAGAAATAACAACATCAGGTGGGACAGAGGACACACTGACCAAACATGTTTGTTTTGTTTAATTCTTGGAAGTAGTTTGCTTTTTCTTACAAAGAGATCTGCCACCGCTTTGCTTTCTGGAACACTAATATTTAAAAGCATGTCCCTATAAACATCATAATAAATTGCAGAAGGGAAAAGAAAATACTGTGGCGCAGATAAGCCTTCTCCATGTTTGCTTCATGCTTGTAAGGACCACCTTTCACTTAGCTTTCCACCATGTACTATGATGGGAGCAGAGAGAGGAGAGGTTGTTTACCTGATGAAGTTACAGCTTTTCTTAAATGCTAGATTTTGCCACTAGCTTTTATGTTGTACTGGGTGTGCAATGAACACGTGGTAAGTTTGCTCTGACTTTAACTGTAGAGCAAAGAGACTGAACACTTCTAGAAATCCTGCTTTATGTTCATAAAGCTATTGTGGAGCATCTGAAAAACCTTAGATACAAATTATTTTATGGAATACAAATGTGTGATTTTTTTAAAATGCCATTTCTGAAAAGACAGAATACCACATAGTCGTAACATTTAAGTACATTTTGGAGAACACAGTTCAAAATTAATTGAACTCATAAGTTGAAATCATACTTGGTCATTCTGGATCAAAATATGATGACATATGTATTTATATTATGTTCTTTTAACATCCTCAGTCAATCAAACTCTAGAGTATTCATGTTGTTGGTTAGTTCAGTGTTTGATTCAAATTTTTTTTTTGTGGACCCTTCCCCAAACTCTCATCTTAACATACTTCTGTGGCTAATACATGGATTAAAAAAAAAAAAAACTACCACAAAACTTTGACAATACTGGGGATCACACAGAAGACTAATGAGGAAGAAAAGAACTCCGAAGTGAGGTGGAAATCAAAAAGTGATGTGCACTATTTTGACATGGATTCAAGGGCTCCTTTTTTTCACACTATCCTTGTCATGTGCTGGTTATTTTCCTAGAAACTGGATGAAAGACGTATAATTCAGATGCAAAAAACTTTACTGAGAAGATAAACTTTCTTAATGATGGGATTAACTGTTTCTCTGAATGCTACTGTTGTGGACCCTGTTTCCTTATAGCTCTTTAGTAAAGGGTCCATGAGCCAGCATGGAAAGGGCATCGCTGTACTGAAATGAGGGAAGGCAGCGGGCAGGGGGAAAAATGGGGCTCACAAGGGAAACTCCAACAGGTTGAACAGAGCTCTAGGATCAGGAAGAACAGCACAGATAAACATATCATTCACTGACTACTTCGTACTGGAAACACCACCACACTCTCAGGACAGGTTTAGTTCTGCCTGACTGGGACTGCAGTTAATAGATTTGGCAAATAACATACAAAAGGGAAATACAGTAGATCTCAGCTGCTTGCATGTACCTGGCTTTCATCCCAGCAAAGGGACATGGCGATGTTTGGAAAACACATAGAGTGGGATCTGAAGGGATGGTCTTATACACTTAAATCCCTGTGACTGCAACAGCCTGTGGGAACGGAGTGCTCTTTGGTGCCAGCTGTTTTGGGAGAGAGGAGTGGAAGATGAGGCATGAGGGATTTATCACTGACTTGCAATGGAAAGCAAGGGAGCTTGCTGTGTTTGAAAGACTCAGACATGCTACTTGGGCATTTCCTGGCATCAAGAAGACACAACATTGGCAACCGACTAAAATGTTTTGCCTTTATTTATAATAGGACCTTTGTCAACGGCCAGTGCCCACATTCACGGGTAGTCCTTGGAGCAAAGGCAGCCATGACAGAGAGGTATAAAACATTTTAGGTGCAGATCCTCATCTAAAATATATCTCAGTGTTGATCTACTGCATGGTGGTATGGCTAAGCTATAACAGCGAAGGTCCTGATCCCCAGAGGGTGTCTAATGAGGCGACTTTGAGGTGTCTTACTTGGTCCTTCTCTGACAACCTGGAAAATACCTGTGTGGATAAAAGGAGCACAGAGACTTTCAGTCATAGAGACTTGGCCATCATTCAGTTGACCTTCTTGACTGTTCAGTACAGATTTCCAGAATACATTTTCTGCTCCTTTAATTGGTGCAGCAGGCAACAGCACTAGCAATAGGACTTCCCTGCTCTCATGGGTGGGTGGGAAAAACTTCCACTGGCTCTACTTCAAGATGCTACTGAGGCCAAGAACTTGGGAGGATCCAAAGAAAGGATTTATTGTTCACGCAAACACCCTGGTATTAGTCAGTATAAATTAACTATACTGATAGTAACTTTTATTTTCTGTGGCAGGACAGGAAAAAATCACTCATTTTCTAGTTTCAGAAGACACTTCACATCTGAGAAGAATATTTAGTCATTATCCAGGATACGACAATTTTGCATTTCTGTTTGTTTCCTGAAGTCCACCCTCGTGGTTGTTCCTGCAGAAAACAAAACTGGGCTAGATGAACTATTTGCTTAATTCAATTTCACACATCTCATGTTTGTGGCTGGTCTTGAGCAGGGCCTTGCAGTGGGTGTGGGGACAGATCTGCCTCTTGAGTGGAGCCCAACAAGCCCCCATGAGCACTGGATGCTGCTGCCCTCGTCCAGCTAATAACCAGAAATGGAACTGTGAAGAGATGGACCAATCTTCCAGTATAGCTGACAAAAAGGGGAGAAATTTGGGCTGGTGTAATGCTTTCATGAATGCTAAGCTTTGGAGGGATGCAGAGAGCAAACCCTCCCAGCAGTGAAGCGACGTGGCCCCAAACTCTGCCATGGAGAGTTGTGTAAATTACACAACCTAGTCACACACACGCACAAATCCTCTGTGCCTGCAATGTGTTATTTGATGTTTCATGGAAGAGCTGATCCCTCCTCTTGGGGATCAGGGATAATACCAAAGGGGTACAGAGCTTTTTCTTTTGGCCTGGTGGGTAACAGGAGCTCGTGTACTAAATAAGTTGTCTGCCAGGAAATGTAGGTGTGCTGCTCCTTCGGAGTGTCTGTGGGATGTTAATTCAGAAGTAGTGGGAGCTGATGGCTAGCGGCACTGCACAGGGCTTCTAGGGACAGGCAGAATCCTTTGCAGTGTACTTCAAAGGGGGTTCTCAGTTAAGGGAAAAAAAGGATAGATTTTGAAGTTTTTTTCTGCCAGAAGGCTTTACCGCGAGCCCCTGAAGTTCTTCTTTTATAATCGGGGATGAGATAGGTACTTTTTCTTTCTTTTCTGCTTAATTTGGGCCAATGTATTTTGAACCCTGTGTAAATTCTCGTGTGAGGAGAAGACTGAATGTGCTGTTTATTTCTTTGCTTTCTGTGTTGATCCGGCTTATTTTTTATTTATTTATTTTTAATTAGAGACTGAGCCTTGAAGGATATTTACAAGGAGACCTTAACCAATGGTTTGGAATTCATTCAGCATTCATTCCCAAAGTCAGCAAAATTATTTGTTGGCATTAAACATTGTATGAACATAATGCTTTGCCTTATCGACTGAATTAGTCACCACCTTCCAGGACCGAACCCCAACCTTTCGAAACTTTCATGTTCACTCTTCTCGAGGGTGCATCAGACGTAAGGCCTGATCTGGGAATGAACTTGCACTGATTTTCAGCTCTCTTTCTCCCTTTCTTATCACTGGTTTCTGTTTAAGACCTCCTGAAAGAAAAAAAACTCTACCAAGTAAGAGACCTTGAGTTCTTGTGTTTTGAAAACAATGTTTGTACAGGATCAGAACTGGAATTGGATGCTTCTCTTACACCTGCATCCAGTAATACAGTACTCTCCCAGGGCACAATTAAAGTGCCTGTTGCACATACGGCTGTAGTGGGAATATTCTCCGAGACCACAGAGGCTGGACAGGACATGTGCAGCGACCCAGGCCCCTTGGTTCTGTGACCTCAGCAAGAACCTGTGAGGAGGTGATTAATTTTCCTGCTAACCACCTTGAATTGAGTGGTTTGTTAATGACATGCAGGAGGGCAGTGGGATCTCTTTTGATGCCTCCCAGCAATGTCTTCCCAATGACATTGTGCTGTGTGTCTCGACTTTCTGGCGCTCACACTTGGAGAGGCTTGTGACAAGGAAGTCTAAAAAATTTCTTCCAGTTCTAGTCCAGAATGAGACACAACGGGCCTGGAAGTAGACAACTTAATGCAAACCCCAGGTACAATCTTGGGTACAAATTAATCCAACAGATCATTTCAGAGTGAAAGTCCTTCTTGATTAGAACCTGCTGATGATATTTTTGATTTTTTGATATTGATGATATTTTTGATCATTTTAATCATCAAAATGATGATTAAAATATCATCATAAAAAATGATATTTTAAAAATCATTTTCTCAAGCCACATCTGTTTTGGAGCTGAGAATATCCCAGCTTGTGCTCACAGAGTTCAGACTAAATGTTGCTTTCTCAAGAGGTCTTACAATCCTTTTTCACATTGGCATACTATTTATTGACCACTTGTACTAACCATGGTGAGGTCTGCCGGTTCATGCAGTGAATTACAGCTTGATATAGTAGGAAAAAGTTTTCTCCAGATGTATACAGAGAGCTTCCGTGACCTAAAAATGCACCCTGGGTAAAATTCAGCCCTAAATTGTCATGGTTGGAATGGTTTTTGTATGAAAAATAACTGACTGTAAACAGTGACGCTAGACGGTACTTTAAATGTCATCTTACCTATTTGTACTCTGTGATCCTATTTTGGACAGAAGACTTTGAACTTTGCTCCATTCGGGGATAGCACTAAACATTTTCTCACAGTATATATAGAGAGCAAAGTGTCACATTTGCTGACTGTTATTTTGCAGTCTATAGCAGTAAACTATAATCAGATTCTAAAGAGGAGTGATGGTTCCACGTGAATTACTAGTGGTGCAGTTTGTGTTAAGCTATGATTTTATGTAGCTACAGTAACTACTATCATCTGATCCATTTTTAATTTTTAATTTATTTCACAGTCAACAAGGTTTAATCTCACAAGAAGATTAAAAAAATACAATTTTTTTAAGGCCACCAAAGGACCAACAGCCTTCTATTTAATCCACCCATAAGCTGAATGCCTTGAAAAGACGTGTGACTTGTTTGGCGCTGACCCTAGCAGAGTATGATATTAATAGGTTATTGACTTGGTAGGTCTTAAACAGCCAGAGGGAACATCACTTGCAGTAGCTGCAATGCACTGGAGGTTTGTTTCATTGATTGGGCTGTTTAACCCATCATCTTCAGGCATTTAAACAATGATATACGCTTGACAAACCTAATATTTCATTCTCTATCTAGGGACCATGAAATAGAAATTAAAGGAAAGAAAAAGACAACTGGACAGATACATAGCAGAAAATGGTGATAAATGAGCGGGAAAAACCCAGACAGATAATGGCCCAAATTTTGGACTGTGCCATAACTAAGAAATATATAAAAAATAACAGAATTTTCTATGAGCAAGGTGGGGAAATGATAGCAAATACATCTGAGCCCTGAAAGACTCAGAGTTAGCATGAATTCTGAAATCTTTGTAAATTAGGAGTTGTTTTGCTCTATGCTGTCAGAGAATTTGATGGGGTAAAAAGTGTGTTGGAAGACATGGCCCTTTCCATTTACAAAAAGTAATGGCAAAGATCAACAATGTGCTGAGCACATACAGCATGGACTGAAGGAAAAGAATTTAATTTTCAGGACTGATGCTAACTTAGCAGTAAAGATAAATATAGTAACAACAATAACAATAATAATGGTGGGCTTCTGGGTATGATTAAATAGAATATTATACTGAAGGTCCATCTGAGATATTTAAAATACTGGTAGTATCATGGGCTGTTGCACATGTCTGCAGCTGAAGAAAAGGAAAAATTGGAAACCCAATTTTATTTTGCCATCTTTGTATCATAGTTCCATTAGAAGAACACAACTACAGTATAGGGGGTCCTTGATATTTTTTACAAAAATTGCAGGCAATATACTTACAGGAAAAGCACCGGGTGGATTCTGTTCTAATAAAATAAAAAAACCTCTTTGGGTCAGAACCACACTTCTACCACGTGCTAATAAAACATCAAATATAGCAGATAAATAGGTCTCGATAGTAAAACTGGGATTCATTTAGTTAGGTGTTCAGTGTATAGTAGCAGTGGGATTCACTTCACTTCTCTCCAGACCCTGGAAAGTCACGCTGAATTGGGCACTGGGGTGACAGAGTGGTGGGTGCACCTCGTTTAGTTGCAGCCCTTTAAAAATTAGGCATTGACTTTGAGCTAGGCATCAACAGAGAGAGTGTGTGACTTGCTGAGGTTCATTGACACCTCCGACAGCAACCTTAGCAAGGCACAAACCACTGCCTGGAGATTTTGCTCTCTTCCCATTGACCACTGAGACAGTCTGATCTTTAGACAGCTAAAATTAGTCTGGGTGAACATGGCTATTTTGGGATCTCTTACTCCCTTTGACTTTCCTTAAATAACCAAATCACTATATAAGCAGAAATTCTTCTGCAAATGAAAGTGCCATAGCCAAATGGAATCCTAAAAAAGCCGAGGATGTTCCCATACTGGAACAGATCTAGCAAGAGCCACCAGCACTCGGTCAGTGCAGAGGAAAGGCTCCATGGTCTTCAGAGATAGCTCTGATTAAAGTTACTGAGATGGAAAATGAAACAACAGTGTGAGACTTACACAGCTGCCTGCACACTGTGGAAAGCAAAGAGAAAACAGCTGAAGATGTTTTTGAATAATCCAGAATAACCCATGGGAAGAAATAGTCAAAAAATTATGAAAGAATTGTTACAATTGTTATTATTTTTAATTAGCCATTTCCAAAAGGCCTGAACAGAAAATAAAATCACTTTGAATAGAATATGCATTCCCTAAATTTAGCCACCTAACAGCTGGTACCTGGTCTAGCATAGTTAGTTATCTAAGCTCTCCTTCTAATCAATGAAGATGGAAAGGCACTTTGAGAAGGCAGCTCCTCTCACGGATACGAGACACCCACAACGGAATGGGGTGAATGCCTGAAAAGACTTGTCTTTCCTTTTTCACTATAAGAAACTTACTGGCCTGGAGTAGAAGACCAACTCTTAGATGTTTAAAATGGGGCTAGAGAAAACCCATGCTTTGTGAACATTTTCCATATGACTTCATAGCATCTGATCACCTCTTTTTAGCTAAAAGTAATATAGAAAAATGGAAAAAGAACTGAATTAAATTAAACAAATAAGAATAATAGTTTTGATATGTATAATTTTGTACAGTGGATCAACTGGATGAGTTGATGTGGGGATCTTTAATGTCCATGATTCTATGGCAAACTGCAGTTGTGAGAGATACCTCATCTCCAATACGTATCTTATTAATATTTATTGGCACACTTGTCACATTCTGTATCACAGAATATATTGTATAGCTTTTCATTTGTTTTCCTAGAAGAGGGAAAATGAAACCCCTAGATTTTACCAGCTAATGTACTTTGAATTCTTTAAAAATCCTTGTCTTGATCTTAGAATATATAACCATTAGAAATACAGGACTATTGTTAACATGGAGCAAAAATCTGTATCCAAAAATATGGTTTTCACTAGTGTCCTGGCTTCAGCTGGGATAGAGTTAATTTTCTTCCTAGTAGCTGGTACAGTGCTGTGTTTTGGATTTAGGATGAGAATAGAGTGATAACGCACCGATGTTTTAGTTGTTGCTAAGTAGTGCTTACACTAAGTCAAGGACTTTTCAGCTTCCCATGCTCTGCCAGCGAGGCGGTGCACAAGAAGCTGGGAGGGGGCACAGCCAGGACAGCTGACCCAAACTGGCCAAAGGGATATTCCATACCATGTGACGTCATGCTCAGTGCATAAACTGGGGGGCAGCGATCACTGCTCAGGGACTGACTGGGTGTCAGTTCACTGGCGGTAAACTGTTGCATCACCTCTTGGTCCC
>NW_008824373.1:4075507-4076626 GCF_000699105.1 Pygoscelis adeliae | reverse complement strand
CCCCCCCCCCCCCCCCCCCCGGGTTTTGTTCCTCTCTCTCCCATTGCTTTACTTTCCATTACAATTTGTTGTTGTTATTGTTATTATTTTATTGTTTCAAGTATCAAACTGTTCTTATCTCAACCCATGAGTTTTCTCACCTTTGCTCTTCCCCACGGGGTGGGGGTGGAGGGTGAGCGAGCGGCTGTGTGGTGCTTAGTTGCCGACTGGGGTTAAACCACGACAACCAGAAATACCAGAGGTGTTAGTGTTGTATTTGTAAGCAAAAGTGTTTGAAATGCCAAGTTGCACCAATGAAGTCTGGTACAACAGGGCTTAGTAGCTAACAGTTTTTATTTCCCATGTATGAAATCCTGACTGTGATTTTTACTTAGTACAATAGATTTTTTCCACTAGCTTCAGATGGGTCAAGATTCTACCTCCAAGGGACGCAGAAGCTTACATGGAAGAAAGTATTTTTGTTTTCGTAAGAACATGGTAAGAATTAAATACACCTATGTGAATTAGAAGGAAGAATTTTCTTAATTCATTCTCCATAGGTCGATGCACTTGAGGCTTTTTTCTTCTCTACCCTTCCTCAGTGATGTAGGCACCACTGTGAAAGCAGCCAGACTGACTATCGGTGATGTACACCTGTATTTCCTCAAAAACATGTGTCCTGCTCCTGGAACACCACTGCTTAATATTACAGTGATCTCCACACAAGAAGATGTCCTGCTTAAGTTGCAGGCATGTAGTCCCGATCTGTTCCATCGCTCTACAGCAGATTAGGGCTGAGTTGTTACCAGAGAGGGTACATATACAGTATTTATTTAAAAGCTGAAAGCAGAAGTTGAGTATACATTGAGAGGTAATTGTGAAAATGAATGCATTATTTTAGTAATATCACGTAAGAAGGGCGTGTTGGTTTTGGCTGGGACAGAGTTAATTTTTTTTATAGTAGCTAGTACAGGGCTGTGTTTTGGGTTTGTGCTGAAAACATGTTGATAACACGGGGATGTTTTCATTACTGCTGAGCAGTGCTTACACAGAGTCAAGGCCTTTTCTGCTTCTCACCCCACCCCACCAGCGAGTAGGCTGGGGGTGCACAAGAAGCTGGGAGGGGACACAGCCGGGACA
>NW_008824373.1:4052206-4075277 GCF_000699105.1 Pygoscelis adeliae | reverse complement strand
AACACCTGCCTGCCCGTGGGAAGGAGTGAATGAATTCCTTGTTTTGCTTTGCTTGTGTGTGCAGCTTTTGCTTTCCCTATTAAACTGTCTTTATCTCAACCCATGAGTTTTCTCACTTTTAGCCTTCTGATTCTCTCCCCCATCCCACTGAGGGGGAGTGAGTGAGCGGCTGCGTGGTGCTCAGTTGCCGGCTGGAGTTAAACCATGACAAAGGCCCTCTTTTTAAAAATATTTACTAATGGAGTCCTGAGCAGATGTTGTGAAAGCAGCATAAATGCTTCTGAACATTTACTATCATGAACACTTAAATATTACTAATTCAGGTTCTTTTACTAGCACCAGCTGATATTTATGTATATACTTCCCTCAGTAACTGGATAGTTGGTTAGGGCATATTGTGCAAATGTCTTTCTGTTCTGAGTGACTGCATTAGTTTTCCTGTTGCTCAGTACAGCAAAGGTACAATCTCAAAAATATTGCAATGATCAACTAACGTATAATCTTTACCTACTGCATGCAGATGTGTGAGACCTGAGAATCTACACAGAGATTAACCATTTTAAAAAATCTCTTGTCATAGCAGAAAGGAAGATGATCAGAATCACTAGTAAAACTGCAGTAAGTAATGAAATGGGCAGACCAACAAACTATGAGACAAAATATAACTCACAACTCATTTTATTATGGATTATGCAGATTGTCTCTTACATGTGCTTATTTCCACAGAGAAGGAGCTCTTGACAAGAGCTCCAGACTGGCATCCAGTCTCTTTCTGGTAAATGACAGAGTCTGCTTATTTTTCTTTAGCTCCCCTTATTATTTGAGCACCAGCTTCATCAGGATGCTTAATGCGTAAATCTGCTATGTGAAGTACATCATACCACCCTGATAAGTGACCGTAGTAACTGGTGTTCTGCATAAGGCTACTGGAAACTGTTTTCTGCTATGTTAAACCTAACATGGGACTAGAGGGCACAAATGTAGGTGACCATGGGTGGCATATTTCTCACAAAGCAGCCTCACTGAAATCAGCTGCAGCTACGTATAGCCATATGTGTAACTTTGAACAAATTTATGCATGAGCTATCCAATAGCACACTCTGTGGAATAAATCCTCTATTTTACTCAGGACATGTTTAAATTAAGAAAGATGTATTGGAGATGTAGTGTATCTCTAAGACTGTAAGCAAATATATCCCACATGGCATCCATTTAAAATAAAAAAACATGTTTTGCAAGATCAAGCTTCCACAATTATGTATCTATATGTAACTCCATGCATACACAGTCTTAGTTATGCATGCTCCCGAACTACTAATGCTCCTGAGCTTTCTGCATCTGGAGAAATACCTTCCTTTTTGCTTCACATTTCCGGTTTTATGTTATTTTACCCTCCATCATCAGTGTAAATGTTAAAAGTCCAGGTAACCAAACACTTAGGCTCTGTTAAGAGTCACTTAAGAGAAACAGACTTTTCCAGAGAGTGATAGGAAAACAGAGGGAGAGACACGGGACACTCCTGTCCCATCGGCACAAGTTGATGGAGGAGACCCCTACCTTGAGCCACCCAAATCCTTTAACCTTGATGGGGTAAAGGGGATAGTTCACCCCAGAGGGTAGAAAGCTCTCTGCTTCCCCTTGGCTCCTTCGCTGAGTCTCCAGTGTGATGGACATCTCTCAGGTGGAGGGAGTCCTGTTCAGCAAAAAATGGAATGATGCTACTCATTTGTTTCCACTATATTGACAAATGGCTATTTATTTAGAGGAAACAGTATTTTGGTTGAAATCTGATCTGAGTCAGACTGGGAGCAATAGACTGAACTGCTTTTTAGCCATCCCTCTATTTGTTTCTAAATGTATATATAAAAATGTGGGACTTAGTCTTCTTCAAGAGTCACTTTGGCTTGGTGTCCCTGCTAGAGGTCACTAAAGTTAAAACAGAAACTTTCCCACTGAATCATTTAATGACTGGAAATTGGAGGTAATAGACTTGAAAACGTATTCTCATTTCTGCAATTCAAAACCCTTTATCTGTGCCATGTAGTCCTGCTAGAAAGAGCAAAATGGCCTTTAACAAAGTCTATTTGCAGAATAGTAAGAAGTGTTAAGATGCCAGATGCATCTCATTATGAATTTTAATGAGTACATTCACACCTTGTCTTCCATTAAATAAATTACATGGTCTTTTGCAAACTTATCTGGCAAATTTGAAATTTGTTTTGAAAAAGTAGACTCTAGGAGAGTTTAGGACTGTTCCTCCAGGGCCCAGGCCCTGTGGTCTGTAGTCTGCCAAAGAGGGGGAAAGGGTCATACTCTCTCATGTGGCAACACCCCACAGCTCCTCTGTGCCGTCGAGACAGAGAGCACTGCCTGGAACATGATTAAAAGTGAGAGTCAGAAATCAAGATACTCTGGCTTGCAATTAAAAGAGAAATCAATCATGTAATTTTCTTTTTATCTCAGGAAGTAAAGAGCTAAATTCATCTTCATCATGCAGAAACCTCCAGAAAAAGAAAACAAATATTACAGTGGATAGCAAAGCATATTCTGGTCCCATTATCGTGGCAAATGCAATCTCTTTCACAACCAGACCCTTTGGGATAACGGTCGGAGATATTTTTTCTACAACAGGCAAGTATCTGAGTGTCTGAGCCTGAACTCTTCCATGCCACTTCACCTCTGGTGAATGTTTGAAGCTTACAGGCTCCTTGAAGTTATAAGAAGGCATTGATTTCAGCGAGGGATGTTTGCAACACTGTACTCTGCAGAAGTGAAACTGAGGGGAGGAAAGAAGCTTCCCTTTCTTTGCATCCTGAAAGGAAGGATGTTGAATGCACTCGTTCAAACTACTAGTAATTGCAAAGATGAGTCTTAAAGTTGAAAATACGAGATATTAAGCTGCTTTGAATCAATGTAGTTTCACTGAAATCAGTGATTGCACAGTGCTTCAGAGAAGCGGAGGTCTTGGTCCTTCTCTGTTGCATAATCGTGTTTCAATTTTTCTCTATTTATGGATAGTCAGAATCTATTTCTGTAGAAATAGATAACAGACAACCTCCCTGAAATAAGTTCCTTGGGCCTATGGTCAGAATTCCTCTTGTGAGTAAGAAAACCTGTGAAATTAATGGGATGCACCATTTCACTCTAACCCTTCCCCACTAGAAAGATGGGCAGTTCGAAAGTTCTAAATGCAACAATACAAATTGCAGAATTTCACTAAATATTATGGTTAACAGCTTACAGCATATATCCAGGCAGAAAACACAAGCATAGCCTTTTCATCCTAGAACAACCTGAATCCAGTCTTTTGCCTACCTTTCATTCCTTCAGTCTACCCAACTTCTGTATTTTGTACATTACATACAGCAGGTATTTATGTAATTTTATTCTTCCCGATGCAGTGATGGCATTTAATGAAAGCAACCATCACACACTTGCATATATGGAAGAGTGTCCTTTTAAACAGTACACACAGTGTCAATAGACTAATGAACGATGCTGAAGAAAAGTCATGTCTTTGGCAGGAAAAGTCTATATTAGGTCAAGGGGAAGAATTCAGGTATCACACCAAAATCCTGTGCATTTGTATGTAAGTGCAGTGTGTGTGTACATAAAGGACATTAACGAACAACTGGATTTGGTTTTAAATACAGTCCATTGCACGCAGGGACTATCTGATGACCAGACTTTACCCACACATTATACATTTCCTGTTCTGTGTATTTTGCCAAAGCATCTGCCAAAATCTAGTACCTACTTTCCAGTTCAAAGGACAGAGCAAAAAATGCTCGGTTTCTTGTTTATTTCAAAGGGGAACTATTAGAAATCAATTACTACATTTTTCTGGGTCAAGCAAATACAGGTGAATTAGATGAACGGGAAACCAAGTGCAAGCACCAACTATCACTAAAGCACCACTAGTTAAGATACGGCAGATTTATGAGCTTTATTTTCTACCTTAGGCCTGTCATATTTTTTCACCTTTATGTTAGTTAATTGCAGAGTAACATAAATTAACTTTGGAACACAGCAAAAATGGGAACTTTATTTATGAATTTCTTGGATTTCTTTACCCCAAGCCAAACAACTAAATTGCTACTTAGCATAAATTATTTATTGGCCCTGGCTCAATACCATCCAACACCAGCCCCTGGAGGTCTGGGAGATATAAAAGATTTAAAGCATCTGTGCGACAGCATTGGTGAGCCACAAAGCTATGTTTCTTTCCAGAAGGGTCCACTTTATTTTGTTGTAAATAAATAGAACCTAAATTTCAGGGGAGGGCTGGGTAGCTCCTAGCAGGACTGTAGTGTTTTGCATATGTTAATTACCCACAGTTGCATGACAGAAAGACATACACTGTTTGCACAACTATTCTGGGGAGAACTGTTGACAAAAGGATGCATTTTAATTTACACAGAATACATGAATGTTATAATTTTCTATCACTTTATGTATATATGTGTATAAATTCATTACAAAGAGACCATATATACATATAGTCACTTCATAATCTATATCTTTCTTTCTCTTTCTCTTTCTCTATCTCTATCTATATCTGTATCTATATCTATATCTACATGTGTGTCTCTCTCTATACATGTAAGGAAACAATAAATAAAGCCAGGATTGACTTGCAAATGGGCATATGCCATTCAGTATATATTCACACGTGAAGCTAACCTCTAACTTTAGTCTGGCAAATATGTCCAAATAATACCCCCATCTAGACTGTTGTCTGCAAACTGTAGCTGATGCCATCCTGCATGGCTCCCGTGTGCTTGTGTTCCACCTACGCACCATCTCCATGGGTGTGTTGGCTGGGCTCTTCCCCCTTCAGCGGGCTCAATCTCCATCATGCTCTTCTCAAATTCTCCCCTACCTTTGGTAATGGCAGAGGCTTGCACAGGACAAGATGCAGGACCCTGGTACACTGGTGCCTCTCTCCAGAGAGAGAGTCCCTAAATGTCAGAGCTGCAAATGAATATGTCAGTCATAACTCAAGCTCTGAGAGACCCCATATACTGAAGAACAATTATCTGCACACTGCTTCTTGACCATACAGCTGAGCACTTCTGGAAGTATGTATACAGCATATATTTCATTGTTCTGTAGAAGAATTGGCTTCTACAATACTGAAGTGTACAATTTACTCTGTCTCCTGTTATTTTTGCAAAAATTGTCTTATTTCTCTGTCAAAATAAGGTAGATTAAAATTTTATGTAAAGTTTTAGAAGGACTTGGAAAGACTTCTAGAATTATAAAAGCCCTTTTACTTCATTAAATATGTCCTATTTTTCGTTGTTGCTTTTGTGGTTACTGTGTCCTAGGTAGTTGGTTCTGGCAGCAGGAAATCCTACTATCTAACAAGCAAAGAGCTGCTGCAGCAACACGAGTACAAGAGTCTGTAACTACAGCCCTTATCGCATACACGTACATGTACTCTACTTTCCTTGGCCAGTCCTGTTGGTTAGACAGTGAGTCCTGTTTTCAGGACTGGAGCTCAGGTAGTATGTGCATAGTAGAGTCTTTATATCACTGGGCGTGACTTGACAAGGCTATTTTAATACTTAAGAACAACAAAGGGAAAGTTTAAGTCACCTTTTTAATTCTTTTGTATAAGCTGTAAAAATATATTCATTTTCAGTTTCATTAGCACTTAGAGAAACTGAAAAAGATAAGTCCTCAGAGCAGCCTAAAAGCAAGCAGAAAAATATTTACTTCTCTCAACATCTTAAAGCCAACACACACAAAACTGATGAAGGATGGAGGAATGATGGAAACAGGACTGTGAGGTGATTCATGACTTGTTGCAGAGCAGACCAGAAAAGCTGGGACGAGCAGATAGTTTCCTGTCTGCCAGTCCGTTGCCGTATGCAGTAGAACAAGTATCCCATCAAAAAGAGCTAAAATCCTGAAAGACTGTAATAATTTTTAAATAAAAACCCAGTGCCACCTTCTCTCCATGGACTTGTTCCAGGAACTGGAAAGGATCACAGACAATTATTGTGCAGAGAGTTATTGTCAAATAGTTATAGACGTAAAGGTGAGAGGTTCCAGTGATCTGAAAGCATGGATGTATTTACCTGGAAATAGGCCTGGAATCTGATTCTGTGGTTGTTATCACAGAGACCAAGGAGACAGTCATGACATGCAGTGAGCAGTCATCATCCGGGCACACAAATAATATTTGGGTAAGCTGACCCCTAAGTACCATTACCAGAGGCAGGTACCACTTAAACATATACATTCTCTTCTGAGGACTTGTTTGGCATTTACAATGTAAGTAATGGGAAAGAAACAGAACTCCAAAAAGCCAGAGAATTTAAATGCAAATTGAAATATCAGATGATTTTTACTTTATTTCTAATACTTTTTTATTGATGTGACTATTGCATTTCTCAATAAATAGCTTATACTACGGGAGCTATAGAGATAATCAAATTATAAAAAAGGTCGGGAGAAAAAAAGCAATTATACAGGGGTGAAAATGCTGTTTTTGAGGCATATCCAGAAAATCCATAATCATCAATAACGTTTGGCCGATGTGCATTCAATAAACCCTTTGTATGAACCCACAATGATTTCATGCAAATAATGATTTGTTACATACAAATTTTTCTTCTTCATCTTTCTCCTCTTGCTTCGACAGTATGTTTTTTAATCGCATCCACTTTAGTGAGTTTAATTAATCAACCTGTGTCTCTGAAGAGTCGATTTTATAAAAGCTCTGCAGTACTGTAGAGGCACTGCTTATTTTCTCTCGGTGCTCATTCAGAAAGGAAGACCTCTAAACCCTATCTGGGGCTATTCATACTTACTGATTCCCCACTGGTAATTCAGCTCAGAGTTTGGCATCGCTGCTCATGAGGTCTGCCAAGGAACCACATCTCCTGCTTCTGTGTTCAACACAATTTGCTCCTTGCTGGGTGTTCGGGATCTGAAAGTCCTGCTCTCAGTATGCCAAGTGTTTTGTTGCTAGTCATGTTCAACGCAATCTTTTATGACAGCAAAGTCAAGGAAAATCTTCCCTGCGTTTTAAGTACACTCTTTAAACAACTGTAAAGGTTTCCCCGTATATCCTTAAAGACCTTGCTTTTGATCCACATCAAAACTAATCTGTCTAGGCTCTGCTTCCTTGTTTATGAAGAAGGAATATAGAAGGCCATTCATGATGAGACATCATTCAGTACTGAACCGTTAAAAAAAAAGGGCTCAGATGAAACCGTTCTAGCGGTGACCTAAATAAAGGAAGCTAGCTATGAATCAGGAAACTTCTTCCCTTGCTGACTATGCTCTTACTATGTATTTGTTTCGAGGTATTAAATTAATCTCGTTGCTTACATTTTTAACAATAACCTTTGCTCACATATAATTAAAATTACGATTTGCAAGTGAAAAAGCAAAATAGCACCAAGTCTGAAATAAACTAAGATATATAAACCCATCTCTGAGCTCTGTTTTGTGTTCCTGTTGACAGTTTTTCTCTCTCTGTACCGACATGAAAAATACCCCGATACTTCAATGCAAGCTGTCATGCAGAATCCTCAGCTGCCAGTATCCAGCGTATTTGAAGAGCACGAGAAAAAAACTGTCAGTGCCAACAGATCCCCTAATAAAAATAATAATGAAGTCTTGAGAACTGTCAGTCCTTCAGTGATGCAGCTATGACAGTGGCTGCACATTTGCAAGAATCCAACCTTGCTACTGGAGGGCATGAAAAGGCCAATCAAGCTTCATCAGAGCCAGACACAGTCAGGCACAGTATTTTTGTTCTCTCCTGTACCAGCCAGCCATGTCTTCAGAAAGTTTAGCTTTAACTCTAGGATCAGCTTTCCTGACATAAAGAACCAAATAAGTTAAACATAAATGAATCCTAATCCTGACACAAAAAAAAGGATAGTGAACTGCTTGCTATTAGTCTTGCAGTGCTCCTTGGATGAGGGCTCTTAGTGACATTAAATTAAGCAGCTAGCTAGAAACCAGGTAGAGCCAGCAGAAAAATATGATCTATTCTTCTATGCTGTCTCTAAAAACTGCAGGTCAGGTACTACTTTTGTTAGTAGTACCTTTAGGTACTAACATTAGGAGGACATTTGTATAGATCCTGTCATTGCCTTGATAAGACTGACACTGAAACTAGTAATCAGTGAAATCAGAGGCATCATATTTCTTGTTTGAAAAAGAGCAAGGTATTGACACAAAGGAAGAATCCATCTCAATTTGTTATGGTATTTCCTGATTGAGATCCATCAAAATGGTATCTCTTACTTAGTCATAACTTAGGTGTAGCTTTCAGAGAAAGCCACTGTCACAGTGAGAGATAAGACATAATTATCCCCTACCGGTAGAGCTCAGTCTTTCTCTTTATGCTTAACAAATAAAAATAGATTCACTTTCTCATTGGTTAAACAAATGGCAACTATTAAAGTGTGAAACCTGAAATACTCTCTTGTGATGTTACAGTTTCCACCTGAGCACTAACCCAGCATATTCCTCTGCGACTGGATCAGCCCAGTAAAAGAGGGATCAAATACAGTCTCGGTTTGCCCATTTTTTGTAGAAAACCAAGAGATGACAATCCCCCCATGCCCAAGATTTTCCCCCAACCTCCCCTAGTGAATGTGTTTGTGGGTTTCCCAAAACGATCACCCTGAAGGGAAAAACTGAAGGGCTGAGGGAGCCAATGATAACGTCTTTGCACGCATGTAGCTACTGGACCTGAGCAGGTCTCCCTATACAGCCTGCCATGTAATGTATGCCTATGCCAAGGGACGAATTAACTGATGGTGTCTTTGGGCTACCTAGAGTCAAAGAAAGGCCACAGCATACTCTGCTCCTTCACATCATGGTACGCAGGAAGGCGGCTTGACTCTTTCTTGTAGCACCCTGAACCACGTATAAGATACTAAAAAGGAGTGAGAAATTGCTCCAGCCAGCCATACCTTCCTTTAAAAAAACACAACTACTTTTCACAGTGATACAAGGTGACAGAGTTTCTGATTGTTCCTTCTCCCTCTCCTCAATAAAATACACACTTGCGGTACTTGGTACACAGCAAGGATTTCTCTGGAGGGAAAATGTAGCACTGATAGGAGTGCTTCAGTTTAATCCTCCTTTCTTTCCCTTATCCCCTCCCCAGCCTCCTCCCGCCTCTTTGCTCACCCTCCAGGCTCTTACGGGAATTTCCAGGTAACTGAAGGCTTGCAAAGCCAGTGCACTGGAGCGACAGACCAGACAACCGCAACATTTAGGAGTGAGTGACATATCATTTCTTTAAATCTCCCTCCCCCTGAATCTCTCACAATAAGGCTCCAAGCCATTCTTTACGTTATATATAGTTCTATTACTTTTTTGGTTAGGAATTGATGATGTTGTATATTGTAGCAGGCACGTGTCAATGAATGACTGTGTATGGGTGTATACCCTGGCTGTAGAATTATGGCTTACTCAAAAACATTGAACAGAGGAGTGGTAATCATGGGTTTATTTTATGGATTTGGGACAAGAAGAGTAGGCATGCCATCCTTATGTACAGCAGAAATTTCACTGCACGAGATGTTTCAATTTTTAAAGTGTATATTCAGCGAGAAATGACTTTTGTTATAGTAAAAATGTGTACCTTTTTTTCTTTTTTCTTGGTGTAACAGCTGTGGGCAATGCAGTTGTGCTAACACACAGCAGAGATGACCGTAGTGGCTTATAAGATCTCAGACAAGCCCATGATATCAAAGCTAAGGGCTCCCTGGGAGGAACTAAGTGCGGGGTGGTGGAACCCCATCTTGTCAGGCATTGCTGGATGCTCCTCACACCGGATGAACATTTCAGCCTCAGTGGCGAAGCAAGTGCCCTACAGCTCAGATGGACTGGGGGCTGTGTCAGGATGAATTGTCTCTACTCTAGCTGATCTCTTGGGTGTCGAGGTAGAAGAGGAGGCTCAAGCACCAACCCACCAACCCCACTCCTCCCATCCAGGGCTGAGACACATGGAGTATTGTGGAAGGGTTTGGCCCCATCAGTGAAGGGATTTGATGCAATTAATTTTGGGAATTATGAATAATTTAATGGAAGGTCCAAATCTGAGAGGTTTGATTAAGGACAATGACTGCCCAGCCAACTCTGCTGTGGTGGAGACAGGCGCACACTAGTGCCAGATGGATGAGGTCAGGCAAGAGAAGAGTGCTAGGCAGGCTGGTGACGAGCTCTGCGTGGCTGGGTTACCTCACCACCCTGGCACAGAGCTCCTCACTAGCTAATTCACACCGATGAGCAGGGTTGCACAGTGCTCTGGGCAACCTCAGGGAGCCTGCTTCCCCCCACACCTCCCCAACTTGCATTAAACCAACAAGTTCAGTTTTCTCACACTGTCCCCAGTGCACAGAGCTGCCCTGTGGCCACTGTGTTCCCTTCCATGACAACATTGACAGTCTTCCCTCCTGCTGCCGGCAGACCCGAGAAATGTGTCAGCATAAGTTATAGAGTAGTTGTAGGTGAAAAAAAGTCTGTATCTCAGTAGTGCAGAGGGAACTGAAAGTGCCTGTTATTGCTCAGGAAGCACCAGGGAAGGGGACCGTTTATTTAGCAGATGCCCTGACACAGCCCCTCTCTGGGAAGGATGTTCTCATCCACCCTAGGGGTGACTTTGCCGACAGATCTCTCCATCCTCAGGGGAGCAGAGGAGGACTCAAGCACCTGCTCTCTGTTTTTTCTCTACTATCACAATGATCAAGAAGGAAATCATTAGACAGACCAGACTTCCAGCTCCCATTATTTTTAACAGAAGTTGCACATCTAATTTGAAATGCACAATGCAAATATTTACCTTCAAGTGTCAAAGGAGACTATAAAGATCTTTATGGATCTTCACACTTCAAGGACTTAATTCATTAAAAATAATTATACATATGTGGGGATTACTTCCACAGTGGAGCTGAGATATGCAATCAGTTGCCAAGTAGGAAAGTAAAACATGCACGCTATATGTCTGCGTGTCAGCTTTTATGTGAGAAAGGAGGGCTCCCATACATCGGAACATATGTGTGTAAACAGGGCTGAGAGGAGATCTCGCTGGAATTCACCACTGAATAAATTAGAAAAAGTCACTGTGTGGCACTGGAGACTCCCAATGCTGCAGACAAGCTCTTTTGTGCTTGCCTACCTCCTTCACCTCAGCCTGAATACTCCACATGCCTCTTCATTTTAGAATGAGAGCAGTTGTAGGAAGAAAAATATTAGAAATTGGCTTTGATTTTCTTCGCCCCTCAGAGATTTCAACGTGTCCAGCAATTTGTTTCCAGCAGTGCCAGTTTTACAAGATTGAGGCTTTTAGCCTCAAATTTTGATTTATTCTGCGAGAACAGACACACAGAACTTTCCCATCCTTGATCCGTGCTGGGCGTTTAAGGGGCAGATGCTGCTACTTTGAGCAGGTAACTGGAAAAAAATTTACTGCTGAAGTCAACGGCCGAGAGGAGGCAGTCAATTAAGTTCTCAGACACTAATAATCTGTTCTTACTTGTAAATCATGGGGACTCTGTTTGAAATGCTTGGAAAACTTCAAGCATGAATCATGTAATAACAAGTGCCTTCTTTTTCAGAAAATAATTTTAATAATTTAGCTGTCTGGTTACTGCAAGGAGCATCTATTGATTTGACCTACTTGTATGCCACCCCCACCCCCAGACTGCGAGAGTATCTCAGCACTCATCACATGCGCAAAAAAGTAGCGGGGAAAAAACAGCTCTCCTTTCTCTCTGCTCGTGCTTGAGGCACGGCGGTTTTGAAGAACAGCTGTCAAAAACAGGCATTTATTTCTCCTTGTGAAGAATCCCACTGCCATTTACCTTGTCTTGCCTCAGAGGACCTTCACACCTAGGCTCAGCCCCCACAAAAGCCCTGCCACCTACGCTGGCCAGCCTTCTGGCATCATCACGGTCCCTGCGTGCCGGGGGGCTCAGCTGCCCGTGGGGACCACGCTCAGGCAGGGAGGAAAGAGTCTCGGGAGATCAGGACGGAGGCAGGGAGATCTTGCAGTATTATATCATATATTCTTAATGTTATGTATTAATGTTAACCTGTGTTCAATGGGGAGACAGCTCCAAGAGCAGAGTCTGAGGATGAAACAGTCACAGCAACACGTGCTACTTAGCGGATTTTCAGCTCAATTTGCACCAGTTGGTGAAGCCCTGAGACTATGGCAATTTAGTCCACATTTTAGATAATGGATCTTATCTGTCTTCATAGAACAAGTTTGCACTTCATAAAATCTTATAGAATTTCACTGGCTATAGTGACACAACCCAGCTGCTGTTGCTGGTAATGAAAGTTTTATGGCATATGAAGCGCATTAGGACATTATTGGGAATCTGTTGCAACATCAGACATTTGCCTTTGACATCAGAAAGGTGGTAAACTAATGATGAAATGTGCTCCAAGGGTACATCTGGTTTAATAGTGCCTATTACATTTGACACAGAGGGGCACGAACCATGTTATCTTGCATTTTTGCAAATAATATTTATTCCACAAAGAAGATCACACAGGCAGAATAAATATCACCTTCCTGGTGAAAGCATATAATTAGCTGAAATCCAAGAAGTGACAAATATTTTGCCTGAAAGTTACTGCATGAGATTCTCAAGTTTGAAGTATTTCAGAGACAGAAACAACAGCCTTCATGGTTTCATGAGTACTTGGTGCTGCTAAGTACTAAGTGATGCGGGTTGCAGGTAGCAAATTTCTAGCTAATGTGGAAATTATGCACCCCGTTTCACCTCTCCCCTCTGTTCTGTTCCCTTTTGCCCTCTTGGAGCTCTGCACCCATCCATCCTTATGAGTAATTCAGGGAAGTTGTAGCACCTTCTCAGTATCATGGACTAAAGCCCATCAGCTGTTCTTGAAGCTGCCCGAAAACGTTTATTTTTTTCAAAAAAAAAAAAAAAAGCGTTTTCCAATCAAAAAATGCTGTTGCAACTGAATTAACTTGTATTTCATTAAGTTCTATCTATACTGTTGTTTTTGTTTATCTGGGGAAAAAAATGAGTTTTTCATTTTGAAATAACTTTCGTTATGAAATGTTTAAATGTATCAAAGTAAAATGCATCAAGTGACCCCAAATATTTATGAAAAATACATCGCCTACTGATTTGATCTGATAAACCACAGGAGATTAATTAGTCTTGGTCATGTGACTTTTCAAGCACTAAACATAGCTGAAGGGGTTTTGCTTTTTGTAGTTTAAGCCTGTATTTTCATGTATTTATATAAAATATATAACATATAGGGGAATTTGTTACATGGTAGCATTTACCACTGGTATGATTATTTTACCCAAAATATGAAAATCTCCATTTCACCAAGGGCTATAAGGCTATTTTAATAATGAGACTAATTCAATGTAATTTTTCATCCATTAATTCAAAACTGCTTCTTTTCAATTGCTTTAAAGTAATTTGTACAGTAATTAAAAGAATAGTATGAAAATAACCTTTATTTCCCTTTTAAGTCAGAGGGTACCACATACACACTGAGTAATCTAGACCAAAATTTTCTCTAAGACACGGACTACAATGTCTTAAAATAGACCATATGTTTTCTCTTCTCTTGTACAAAAATGAAAAAAAGAGAGGAATTTCCCCAAAGATACTCAGCATTGACTGAACTGCTCTTGTGCCCTGCTGCACCTTGAGGAAGTCTGACATATGTCCACAGGGTTTCTAGTTCCAGACAAATGTCCAGACAACTGAATCATTTAATTCTAGTGTTAAAATGAAAAGAAATTAAACTTCCATAAAACCCCCTAACCGTGTCAAAGTCAAATATCTTTCCTCACCCTGCTCCATTTATGCAAATACATTTATAATGTTTCATAAGCCAGCAGCATAGCAGCCTAAATGTTTAAAAATAAAACTTCTGCAAAGACATTAGCTTTAATTAATTTCAAAGTGCCCTTTTTTTTTCCTATGGATTTTGTGAATTAAGGTTATATTGTGTTGGGGTTGGGATTTTTCTTTAGCTGTGAATTTCTGTCCTCATTTGGCTTGCAGACAGCCCTTTCACAGTGCGGTGCTGTTGCAGGTGAGGAGCCTCCGTGCCTCTGCCAGGCAGGAGCATGTGTTTGATAAGGATGTTGACGGGTCAGACGCTGTCACCATTCATCCTAAAAAGCTATTTCTGACTAACTGTCACAACAGAAACACACTGTAATATGGCTACCAGTTTCAGTATTGATTTCCCATCTAATATAATATCATGATTGTATATTACTTGTTTTTGCACTTTATTATTCCCTAGGATGTTAACTTTGAAGTTTTAAAAGCATTTAGTTCTACAGCTGCAATCCTTAACACCTCTGCATACTTCTATGCATCACTTTGTCACCCTCCTCTCCTCTGTGTGCTCAGCTGACCTGGTGCAGGGGAAAAACCCTTCCCGCTCACTTCGTCAGGAGGTACCAACTCCTGAAACACCAAAACATGGTTTTAAAAGATGTAGCGCTATTAAAAAAGGGCTTCTTAAGGGCTTCTTAAAAAAAAAAAAAAAAAAAAAAAAAAAAAAAAAAAAAAAAAAAAAAAAAAAAAAAAAAAAAAAAAAAGCAGCTGTTTCCCCTGGAACACCTTTTCTGGGTAAGAAGAGGAAGGTTCATCAGAGAGCCCTGCACTGGTGGGGACTTCAGGGGACTTGACTTCGGCGTTGACTCTCAGAAGGGGCCAAACACTCCCCGCTGGTCCCTCTCCCCTTTTGCTGTCTTGCGTCCACCTTGCCCCTCTGGACTCGGAGGTCTTTGGGGCATCCTTCTGCTGAATGCCCTTATCCATCCATCAGCTGGGTTCTCCTACATGCTGCTGTAGATACCTACAGCAATCCAAGTCAATTAGAATATAAAAATGTTTAATTGAATTCTCCTTTGTTCCCTGATGATATTCAGGAGGGCAGCACATGGTACCTGCAGATGGATGGCAGCTAAACAGCCATTTAAAGCCGCAAGCAGAAGTGGAAGTTTGTTTTCATTCATTTTCTCTCTCTTGTTCAGATACGGCAAAACATTTATTAATCCTCCTCCAAACCATATGCCATATGTCTAATGAGTGGTAGGTTAAGTTAATCATATAAAACCAACCAAGTAGAGCAAAAAACCCATTGCGGAGTAGGTGAAAAAGCTAATACTGTAGATCTGAGTTGCTTAAATAATGAAGGAGATGAAGAATATGCAGGGCCAGGCCCTCCAGGAAGTTCAAATAAATATTGAGTCAGCTAAAATTTTTCTGGGTACTTAAGGTGCTGTCTTGATAACTTTTGAACTGCTAGCTGGGGCATCTTCACAGCTTTTGTGAAGGCTCACGCTGCAAGTATTGCTGGCCCTGCTTTGTAAGGTTTAGGAATTATTCCCAAGGCTTAGCAGATACCGGTATTTATACAGGACTTTATTACACGATTGCTTTAGGCTGTAAGGAACCAGTGGGAAACTGAATCCAGAGGTTTCCCAGGCTCACCTGTGGGGTATCTGAATTACTGAGTGAACCCACGCTTGAGTTTTCCAGACATCTTTTATTGAAGAAGTGACATGACTGCTCATAAACTGTGATAACACAGAACATCTGCAAACTTAGCAAGGAAATGCTGGAGGAATTTGGGGTTTTTTTTCACCATTTTACCAGTTTTACCAGGTTGTGGTATGTGTTACGATCTTCTTGCTGGGACGGCAAATGCTGACTGTGAAAAATGACTGTTGACAAATTCTGTGCAAATTTCTGTGCGTCGTTCAGTGCCAAGCTGTAACTTGCAACAGCTCTTCTATTCTCTAGAAATTAGCCTGCAATGCTTGCCAAACTAGAGCAGTTTTGTGGCTTGTGCAAACAGGACTAGGAAGACACCATCATATTCATTTCACTTGAGCCCTCATTTAACCCAAAAATTTGATTTCCAGCTTCCATAAATTCAATATACTACTAACCCACTCCTCCAGCTAGGCCCTTGAGTCCTTTACTCGCTGGAAATTATGCTCCTATTTAATTATAAATATTTATAAAACCTCTGTGATCTTTAAAAATGTGAGAACTATCTTGGTGTTTATAATTGTTATAAAAAATATCCCAAACCCACTAATTGAATGAATCTTTCAAATGTGGGTAATTTTTTACTTGAATTCTACATCCTTATGTATTATGTAACAATTAGTAATGATGTGATGGATAATTTTTTTGGAACAGTTCCTGATTCTATTACTCAACTACTCGATCGACCAGTAATTATGAATCATATCTTTAATTAGCTGCCGCTCTTCAGAAACATATGAAAGCCAAGGGCATAAAGTAATTGGCATAAAAGTTTTCCTAATTAATTTATCTGTCCATGTGAGTAACCGGGACTGGAGTCAGGGGAACATTTATAACTCCAGGAAGGCCAGCCCTAAAACCCAATGTCAAACGAGATTTATATTTCTGAATTATAAAAAGAACAACAACAAGCCACAAAATTACATTATCCCCACTCCAACAATGCAGCACATAATGCGTTGTTCAGAGATGAGCAAAAACTTCTTATTGATCCAATTCATTTTCATCGTATTCTCTAGTGGGTCTTTCAAATCTCTCTGGCTATTTCCCTCATTCCACATAGTAACAGTAATCAAGCACATTAAGCAATTCATTAAACAACAGCCCCACTGACCACAGGGAGTATTACAGCTAACATTCATTAGGCAACTAGCAACTTTATTTAAGCAGAAGAGAGCTCGGGAGTGCAAGACTCAACTCTTTGTCTTTCAGGAGGAGCCTGTGGCCCACCTAGGCAGTACTGTATCTGCTTTTCACAAACTATAAAACCTTTAAGCTGGCTGGCACAGACAGTGCCTTTTTCAAGGAGCCGCCTGGGAGAGAAGACAAAACAGAGTGTGTGCTGGTTTAATTCTCAGCCTGCCAAAGATTAAGTTAAAATCGGAGCTCATTGTTAAGTACGGGTTGTTAAGATTTATGCCTGATATAAAACTAAAACCTTACAGTATTGATATTTAGGTCCTATATTTTTCAGATCTGATTTCAAGAGGGCAAAAGTTGTAAAGCATCCAGGTTTGTTCATTTGAATATTCTGGCTTGCCTGGCACTTTGCAGTAAAAATGATATATATTGTCCTTCATAATAACAGAGGAAAAGCTAAAACAACAATGGAAAAAAAGCCTTTCTACAAACAATGATTAAAAAAGTGTTAGAAAAGTTTCACTAACATTTGGCCAATGTGCCTGTATGGTGTTTTTGTCCTAATTAACAAAGAATCTAAGCTTCATGTTTGTTGCAAAGTCCCTGAAAAGGAGATAATTCTTATGAGCAAATATACTGCTGTTCTCTTGCTTGCTTATTTATATATTTCTTTTTTTAACTCAGACCATATTACAGAAAGGAGGAGACAAAATTAGACAATATTACCTGGCATTACTGTTTGTATAAGGATTCCTACAGAAATTCCAGCTATTTTCTTAAAAAGTTGACACTCCTAAAGCATTAAACCAATGTTTAAGTAGCTATTTCCACAGTCTACTCAGTGATTCCATGGAAAGAATATATATGCACAAGGCTAAAAAAACCCACCTTCCCCTTCTGTATTGTTATTATTTCCTATTACTCCTATGAAAGCATAACCAAGTTTGGCACAGTTACTATTAAATCATACAATGCTTGAAATTACTTGGCTTCTTGTATGGTGTAACTTAGCATAACTCCCTTGATTTCAGAGGAACTAGATAAACCGAGAAGCTGATTCATTTTGTCACGGCCCTATTCTGGCTTTAAAAGCCTCCACTACAGCACTCATGTTATTCCCTATTGCTGGTAAAGAAATTATTAAGAGTATTAAAAAGAATTAGTGGCATTACTGATTACTGACACTTATAACTGGAGGGTAGAATCAACCCTGCTATAATCTGAAAATACATTTCTGGGGCGTTTAATTATTTGAAACCTGATGATTAAATGTGCAAACCAACTTCTCCAGAGTAACTTTTCCTGCTATGACATCAGCTTTCTTTCTAAACCTTGTATCTCACTGGCAAATACTAGATTCATTCTTTCTAGCTCATATGTATTGATTAAGCATTTGAGATGGTGCCATCAGTAAATAAAAAAATAAAAAAATCCCCATTTTACTCAGTATTCTGTAGCAGCAAGTATAAAACCAGAGCGCGTGCCAAATCTGACAGAGTGGTGCAGTGCGAGGCCCTGTGGAAACCTGGGCTCAAGGCTTGCTTCAGTCTTGCTCTCTAGGCTGACGTGGCCAGAAACGTGGGAAGAAGTAGGAGGGTCCTTGCCAGAAATGTGATGTTTTCCCCTCTGGATGGACCCATCCCTGGGGGGTGGGAGTCTCCCACTGAGGAGAAACCATGGGGCAAACTTACTGCCCTGCATTAAAGATGAAGCTTGACAAGGGATGGGGCTTAATCCCAGAAGCTAGATGGGGAGGTCGCTTGAACCTTCTTTACCTGCTTGTAGGAAAGGGTGTCAAGAAGCAGACAGGTGATGGGCCAAAATGCTGGTATGAAAATGAGCTCCAGCAAGTGGTGTGGGCTGATGGGAGCACACCAAAATCAAATACAGCCCATCGGGTCCCACTGCCTCCTGTGCCCCGCCGCTCACAAGCACTATCGTTCATAAGAAACAGTCAGAAAATAAGACATTTATCTCACTCAGACACCTTGACAGCCTTGTGAGCAGAATGCGTTTGGTTGTATGACTAAATATTTTGGGATAACATGAACCCTGGGTCCATGTTTCTGGCCAGGCAATTCAGAGCCCATACAATAGCCGAAGCTCTAACATTGTTACAAGATTTAAAGGGCAAAGAGGGTATTGTGCTCTTTCACGACACACAGCCTGCAATTTCAACTCTGTCAAACTACCCTTGGAAAACAGAGCTAGTGACTTATTTTATTAGCAACCGAAAATATTACAAAAAGTGTATCTAACATATACAGTTGACTGCTTGTATTTTCTGTACTCGGTTCCGATACCGGCATATAAATGCATTTGTACTAAGGCGGAGAGTTTATTATATGTGATGAATGGCACTGAAATATCAGTTTTATCCTTCCTCTAAAAACAGGGGCCATAACTCATGACAGGTGCAGCCTCCAGATGCCAACAGTGCTATTGGTTTCAGGGCCAGGACCAGGAAGACACAGATAATTTTGCTAATTCTCTCCATTATATTATTATATTCTTACCTGCAGTGTGAGACAGCTTATCATGGAATCATTAGAGTGAAAATGCATGTTTAATGTTATAATACCAAAAATTAAATGTGTGCTGCAACTCTAGCACCTTTGAAACATTATGCATTGTACACTGAACTCTGGGAGAATGCAAAGTGTTTGTTTTATTTTTATTTATTTTTGGTATCTGGAATGTTTGAAGACCATCTTTTTATGTTGGGAACTTTTAAAGGTCTCCATCATCATAATATCTGGGCATGGAGGTCCTTATTATATCTATGCTTTCATGGCAAAGGACCACTGAGCACCGCCACGGGCCCTGGAACAAACTTTCCTGGTTCCTTCTTTTCTTTCTAGTTCCTGCTAAGTTTACCCCCCTAGATGGGGACTACTTAGCTGTTACTACATAGTAACAACTGCTGTAGTAATGGAGGGGAGTTGTTGCTTCATTTACTAATACTACAGGACCACTGGGGAACTTGTTCTGCACTCCTCTACGACCTTGATTACACCTCTCAGAATTAGGATAATACTGTAATTCTTGCTTTATAGGTGAGACGAGGCACGGAAAGGAATTTACTTGTCCAGAATTCCCGTAGGGAAACTGTAATAGTGCAGGGATGCAAACCAGGGTCACCCCAGCTCCAGGTAAATGCTGTAATCACTGGACCAGTGGGCATTTAATAGCTTTCAAATCGTCTTTTTTTCTTTTTTCTTATTTTGTTTTTCTACCACTTTTAATTACCTCATTGATTTCAAAGAGCTCCCACTGCCTCTTGGAAAACCTTGAAAAGCATTCATTTTTAGAAACAATTCTGCTGATATGTGGTTTACCTTATATAGCTTTCTTCCTTTATTATTATGCAAATGCTTTTGGAAGAGAATAAGTGTACTTCTGAAGAATTGCCCTGCTAATACTGCTTATTTGTGTCTGAAGCCGTTCTTATCTTGCTCTTGTAAAAACAAGCAGCAAGTATGGAACATGCAGGAGAGCAGACTACGAATC
Organism: Pygoscelis adeliae; assembly: GCF_000699105.1. Lineage (NCBI taxonomy): Eukaryota > Metazoa > Chordata > Aves > Sphenisciformes > Spheniscidae > Pygoscelis > Pygoscelis adeliae. The sequence goes on along the minus strand of NW_008824373.1, from coordinate 4,055,073 downwards.
AAGTTTACATCTTCCTTAAATATTTTGTGAAGGCGCCTTGAGAGTACTGAGAGTTTGCAGGTCTACCTTATCTGAAGCTCGGATTTTATTTTCACTGAGTTTTTATAAAAATGGCCTCTATAAGAAAAGATTTGGCTGCGTTAGACTGACACTCTCCTGATGATCTCTGGTATGATAGATGGGATCAGCTGAGCTGCTTTAAATGACAGTCATCGCAGGAGGACAGAAAGGGAAGGGGACTTGCCATTACTTACAACCCATCAAAACACAAGTCTGACTTTATTAAGATCTTCACGGTGTCCAACATAACATTCACACAAGCTATCCAACAAAACACAGTCTAAATCACTATGCAGTGAGTATAAACTGGTTGAAAACTTCTGTTTCAAGAACAGTCACCAGTGTCTTTCCACCAGGAGAAGATGCAGGTGCACCTTGCAACATATGGTGCGGAGACCACACAAGGCTTGAATGGAGGCTGGTCTCTTCATCATGCCTACCGTGGAGGAGAATGTAAAAGTTAGAAGGGGGATGAGCGTGGGAGAGGTAGCAAACATTGGAGAGGACAGGGTTCAGGGAGATACTAGAAATTGCCTGCTCGCATCTACACCCATCTTCTCCCTCCTTTAGAGCTTCTTGACCTGTTTCCTTTGAATTGCTCTCCATCCCTTTCCTCTCTGCTCTCCCCAAACACAGCCGGTTAAGAGAAATTAGCCACGCACATACGGTGGGTAATCTAGGTTGCCCTGGTTGCATCCCATTGCAAGGGTTGAGATAGCAAATCTCTAGAAGATTTTAATGTTTCTACGGTGTTTTCAAGCCATCATTACATTCACTCTGATTACATCATCCCTTTCGGTTCCCCTCTCCTTACTCTATCTTGCCCATAGAGATTAAACTCTCGAGCCAGAAACTGTCACCGTGTTTGTACAGGGCCCAGTACAGCAGGGTCTTGTGCTTGGCTGATCTCCAGGTACAAGTGTGTAAACCCAATTAATAATAATGTACAGTTCAACTACTGTTGATATGTACATAGGCAGTATAATCTAAATTTTTTCTTAGCATTTAAAAATGCTTAAAACTACACTATGAACAATTTCATTGTCAGGCTCCACACCACTAAGTCTCTCTCACAAACTCTCAGAGCTTCAAAGGCACTTACATGTCCGATTCCCCTTTCATTTCACCAAATACCTTTGAGGAAATTGAGCTAAATTTCTAGGATCTACAATATATATCCAAGATCCAATATCTACATCACACCTAGATCTCACCTGAGTCCTTCCCCTGACATGCCTAATTTTGTCCTTGCATCAGACTTCCAGCTTTGAATTTGCAAGTGGGCCACAAAAGTGAACACACACGAATGCAGTCATCCTACAGGACTGAAGCCAAGTTAAGTATTTTTTTTTAATGCATTCTAATGTCATGGATGGGAATGTAGGCTGTTCTCCCACAGACGTGGCCTTCATTCAGTCTCAAGTCACGTGTCTAAATCATTATCTGCTCAATGTGTGAGTCAGTGGACTAGGATATTTGCTTCTTTCCAGTGGTATTTGAGGCCTTGTTGAATATGGTTGCAAGGTGCTGTCAGAGAAGATGTCGAGTTAGAACCTGTGCACAGAAATCTGGCACGGAGATCATGGTGAAATCCCCACTCTGACACATTAAACTCCACCGTGCCAAGTAACAGCTGTGGCTTATAGACTACCTTTTAAATTTTAGGTCTCAACCATCTTTCAGTAAAATGTGAGTTCTAATCAGCTAGAAATGAAACATTTTGCAACTTTAATCTTAAATCCATCACAGCAACCTTCTTTCTGTCTACAAAGATGCTACATTTGCCGTGTACCTATTGGAAAAGAAGATCCAAATGGACGGAAATTATAGGAAGGACCTGACTTAATTAAGTTAGAATAATAGTTTATCAGCATTATTTAGTCCTCTTTGCGCCAGGGGAGGTTTAGATTGGATGTGAGGAAAAATTTCTTTACTGAAAGAGTAGTTAAACATTGGAACAGGCTGCCCAGGGAAGTGGTTGAGTCCCCATCCCTGGAAGTATTTAAAAGACGGGTAGATGAGGCGCTTAGGGACATGGTTTAGTGGGTATGGTGTTGTTGGGTTGATGGTTGGACTCGATGATCTTGGAGGTCTCTTCCAACCTTTAATGATTCTATGATTCTATGATTCTATGATTTTGCAACTTTAATCTTAAATCCATCACAGCAACCTTCTTTCTGTCTACAAAGATGCTACATTTGCCGTGTACCTATTGGAAAAGAAGATCCAAATGGACGGAAATTATAGGAAGGACCTGACTTAATTAAGTTAGAATAATAGTTTATCAGCATTATTTAGTCCTCTGCAATACTTTATTAGTAATAAGTATGTGTAATACAGTGTTCTATATTCTCCAGAAGTAAGAAAACATGAAAACAAATTGTAAATATGTCATCACTGAAATGCAGGTACAGAATGGCAGCTTATATCTTCTTTTTCTTTACCCCATTAAAAAAGGCTTAATGATGTAGTAAATGTAAATGTAGTTTTGACAATTTTCCTTATTCTTTTCTTTAAATTTACCGAAGTACACTGTATTGGTACTTTTTACTATGAGTTTGAAAAACACTGGAGCAAGAGAACTACTTACTATAGCACTATATTTCTGTATCACCCATTTTCTGCACATTTCTTTATGCTGGACTGACAAACACTCACACAAATCAACCCAGACAGTTCCATATAAATAACCTGATACAAAACTCTTCCTAATTAGAAAGCCATTTGCAGTTTTCCATAAAGATATGTAATTAGAGTTTTTTTCCTGCAGGAAAGCTTGGAAAGTTTGAGGTTTTTTTCAAAGCTTT
>NW_008824373.1:4037880-4050380 GCF_000699105.1 Pygoscelis adeliae | reverse complement strand
CTCTATTCATGCTTAAATCATTATCAAAAGCCACAAAGTATGATAATTAGGTTATGACAGAGAATTATGGCATACAACAATGGCATGGGGATGTCAAATCTCTTACATAAATAAATATTACACCCACAAGAATGATGAAGATATGCAGTAAGAGGGATTATTGCCACTCTGAAGAAGAACATCTTGCTGACCAGGGCATTATCTGAAACACCCTTGCACAAAAAAGAAGCAACTCTAGCACTGAAGTGCAAGAAGCCCCAGTACAAGAGTTTGGTAACTCAATGGCATCAGACGCACCACCCTGGAAGTCTTCATAGTGTGATGGACTGGCAAACCTGCAGCTATTTTGAATGAGACTTTCTGCAAGACTGATGGGAAATTATATCAATTTATTACCCGCTTTGATTTGTTTGGGTTGATTCAGGCACCATCTAATCATGAGAAGAGAAAGAAAAAGCATTTGAATAATTCAGAGTGCAAATTGCTGCATGCAAGGCAGCCATTTTGCTTTGTCTTTTCATGCAAGATGAATAGTGTAGCACAGTAGAAATGTACGTAATGCCCTTCATTTTTCTTTTGATGAGGTAAGTAGGATCAGAAGCCACAATTTAAAAGAAGAACTTTGAAAGCAGTCAGAGATCTAGAACCTTCTCACTGCAGTAGAACTGCCCCAACAAAAATAACACCACAACAGATCTTTAAAAAATTGGCATTTTCTTATAAATAAAACCATATGTTACAGTGTTGGTATCTGAATACTCAGGAGTATATTGGAGGAGGTGTTGAAGAGAAAGGTTTCATTCTCCACTACAGGTCTCTGCTGTCAGTGAGGGGATGGATGAAGTCACATAAAAGAAGGAATCTCATGGAGGTTTTGTTTTTCATGGAGTCATAGAAAAAGCCTTTCATAATTGCTGTAGAAAGTAGGATTCTTGGGCACTCTTTAATGTATCTCAAGTCTACAAGGACATGATTTTCAGACGTGTTAACATCTCTGTGCAGTCCCACTTCTTGTTTCCTACTCAGCACTCTTGGCTTGCAATACTTCCGTGTTTGCTCAGAGACTTCATTCCACCATTGTCATCGTGTCCAGGAGAGTTTGGAAATAGAGATGTTATTATTTTTTTTTTAAATTTGACTTTTTCTATTCAAAATGAACGAGAGATCAATGCTCAAGGGATATTAGGTGCCTAAATGTTTCTGAGGAGGAACAACAAAATTACTTTTCTCCTCCAGTGAAAATGAGCCATTACAACAAGGATCGGGAAACTGTGGGAGCTGCTGCCTCCTCCCCAGTTCCTAAGCTATTTAGCATTCAAAGCAGGAAAGACGACCTGACAGAGCATCTTTGTCATCCTTTTATTTTCACTTACCACCTTCTCTGTGCTCTCTTCTACCTGCCAGTGCCAGGCAGCTGACCTCTACCCACTGCTCATTCACTGGTTCTGGGCCAGGCTGGGGCTGTTAAGGCCACAATTACCCGGGAGGAGAATATTCTTCTTTCTTAATCATCTCACAAAGATGATTATGGGACCTAAAAGCCTACGGAAATATTTCTTGTTCCCTTTTTTTGTTTAGCTAACAGAGATCAATGCCATTTTTTCCCCAACGGCTTCAATTTAAGGTTATGTTAAGTTAGTGATTAACTTTCAGGTTTCAGGGGAGACCACGGTGGGCAACTAATCTGAGCTGTGATATAGCAAGAGTACAGACACTACTGATTTCTTATATTTAATACCTGTTTGAACTAGAGCATTTCCTTTTCTGAAAATCTAATCTCAAATCAAAAGCTACTTGAGGTAGTGAATTAAAAGCAGTTCTTAATAAGTTCTTCCAGTGGTCAGATGCTTTTGATATTAGATAATTATAACTCCTCGCTAATCTGAATTTATTGAGTTTTAACACTCAGCCATTCATCTGAACACCTAAGACATTGTGAAAGAATGGTGCCTATAGTAAATGGTTTAGGCTTCAAACTGCAATTTTTCAGATGGGTGCCTGGTAGATGTAGGGCTTGCTAATAAAAGAAAGACTTTTAAAGAAATTGCTTTAAAACCCAACTGCTAGCCACAGGATGGCACTTAGGTATTTAAAGGACACTTAAGCTTACATTTCTGAAAATCTTGGTTGGGATATCACCTAACACTGGAAATACTAGAAAACACAGTCTCTGCCATTTTTCACCTTTACATTTCTCAGAAGTGCCTCAATATTGCTGAGGCTGAATGATCAGATGTCTTGTTCATACCTAAAGACTATCATCATCCACAAGTGAGATATTCTTCCTCTTAGCTTCATGAAAGGCTTGAGATAAACACACCCAATTGCACTCCTCCCAAGAGGAGGCCCCTTTCTTTAAGAGTCCAGATTAAGATAAGTTTCCAGGTAAGTTTCTGCTTAGAGGACTGTTCCCAGTTGCAGGAAGTCTTCATGAATTCTGTTCTTAGCCTCATGAGATTCAATCTTACCTTATCTCTATCTAACTCTATCTTTTTCCAGAGGGTAGGGTGTCCTACTCCTAGCCTTTGAGACTGTGCCATTATGCAGATAGGGTAATCACTTCATTATTTGCCTTAACTTCATCACTTACAGTCCATCACAGGCTACTGCACTGTTTTTTCCTAGAGCATCTTCATTTTCTGCTTTTATGGTCATGTCATAGTAAATTTCTGCTGATAGCAGACAATATTCAGGACTTTTTTTGGTCCTTGTCAGTACAGAAGTTTTGTCTTTTTCTTTCATAAAAGCCAGTGAAGGAGTGGGTAGAGCCATAGTCCCAGGAGCAGGAGCTAACGTCCATATACTTCATTAAGTGTCAGCTCTGCAGGGACAGCAGCAGCAGGAGGCAGAAGGGAGGCTGGACATCTACAGCACATACCCGGTCCCCACACCCCAGCAGCTGGGTCAGAAAGGAGAAGCTTCGGTGCAGAAAGGAGGAGAGCGCTGTTTGGAAAGCTCCTGTGCTGGAAAGTTGAAGGAGCATTGGGGAGACCATGGTGCATCACCTGTCCAGGCATCACTGTTGGGATCCTGCTCTGAAGGCAAGAGAAGCAAACAAGATTATTGCCCTCTCTCAGGAATTTGGGGAACGTGGCAGCCCTACATTTGTCTTATTGAGAGGCATATCTGGCAGTGAGGAGAAGGTGAAGGCAGAAGGACGAAACTGGGAGATGGGAAGGGGGTTAGTAGAGTCAGATTCCACATACAGCTCTCACCATGGCCTGAGGATTTCTACCCACGTGGTGCCCTGTGGACACAGTGCAGGTAGTGACACCTGAAACCACTCCGACATATGCCTGACTGCACGTTGTGGGAGCACAGACAGCATGTCACTAAGCTGGGTAGATCTACCTGGAAAATACTATGTAGCCCCCCCATATTCAGGCAGGCTCACGACCAGCCACCTGTAGACAGCCGAGTGACGAAAGACCAGCAGAGCCAGTGCCGAACTCCCAGGGGGGCAGCTGTGATGGGAAAGGGCCTGGGCTCCTGCCACAACTTACATTTGGGGATGAGGATCTGTGTGCCTCATTTGCCAGATCTCACACAGAAGCAAGCTGCTGACTGAAGGCTAGAGAAAAGAGGTATCTCCTCCAAAATAATATTTGGTGCCAGTTATAAGAAAATGCTGGTGGACAGGGGTCAGTAATTATACTGCCGTGCTGACCTCTGAAGAAGAGAGAAATAGCAGTAGGTTTACAATCAGATTTAATTACATATTCCAAATTGACCATGAAATTTTATCATTAGGTAACTAACCTCTTTTAAGTAGGAAAGGTGAATGATGGAGTGAGACTGCCTCATTGACTATTATTGCTTTACCTGGATTCCTGTGTCTCCCTAATGCACCTACTAATCCTTTAGTTTAACTTAATATGAGGAAGAAGTCAGCTTTGTTCAATCCATTTGCAAAATGAGAAGATGCCAACTTTTCCCTTACACACTGGTATTTATTTTAACTAACAACATGAAAAAGAGCACTAGAGTTAATCACTTTCAATCAATGTCAACTACATTATTAGTTAATGGGAGTTTATACTGCATAATATTATTTGTTTGCGAGCCATTTTCTGATGTGTTACATCTAGTTAAATGCCTTATCCTTGTGTATTTTAAATAGAGAAAAAATGAAGGCTAGAATCAGTGAATTTGTAAACATTGGCATACAGAATTAATTTTACTTAATCATAATGAGGACATAAGCTAGTAATGTGAGAGTATGACTTATTTCTGCAAACCACATACAGTAAGCTCTACATAAAGCCATATTTTCCTTTTTAAATCTTTTGCCAGCTGATTCTGAGCAGATCATTATTTCTACAATCTGATCTTTAAAATTACTATTTATATATAAAAATATTATTTATACATAAATCTAACAATTTCTAAGTTATGTGTAGCTGTGCAAGCTTCTTAAACCCCACACGTACACCCCGTACTCCAGCCTCTTGCATGCACGTCACTGTATCGCATCTTCTTGATGTAATCTCATTTTTGTCATTTGAGGATCTGGGAGAACATTCAAATCAGAAAAAAAGCGCATTGTAATGAACTTGTCTATAGCTGAACTGCCCAGGAGGGTTGCATTTACCAACGTTTTCCACTCCTGCTTAGACCTAACGTTCCCTCTTCGCTCCTATACAGCTCCTTCTCCTTTGCACCATCCCAATCATTAACTAAATGGCTATGAGTAATAGTAGAGTAACAAGTAGATGGAGCTTGAATGAGAAAGGAATGAACTATATATGACATAACTCTTTTTCTTAAAAAGGACTTCCTGTTCCATTATTACTTTATAGTACAACAAAAGCCTGACCTGAGAGTTAATAAAGAGAGCATGTTTACTAATTAGGCTTTATTCTCATTGGTCCATGTTAATTGCAAAATATCAATCTATCTTACTTATGAATATGCAAATGTATGTCAGAGTGGCACAAGTTTCCAGTACACAGTACTGCTAGCTTTAATTAGATCAAAAGTGGGTCCAGCTCAATTCAACAAGATGGGCCCTGCTCTTTAATCAGGAAAATAAGTTTGTCTCCTAACAGTATCTTCTTCTGACAGTCAGCATACACTAATTAACAGACATAGCTATATTAATTGCATTACTCCACTGTATTCTTATCAGCTAGCTGATGTTGCCTGTTTGCTAATGCAAATAGTTGCTGCTTTGGTAAAGTCAACTTGCAAAAGTCTTTCTAATGCTAACTAGCAATCAATGCATATAAGATTTCTAAGATTTCTGTAGGGAATTCTGCATAATAGATGTATTCTATCTTTTGAGGTATCCACGGCCATTTAGTATAATTATTCCTTAGAGCTGCACCTATCATATTATCAGCTTTTTCGGAGGATAAAGAACACAACTTATTTGTTTAAGAACAAAGGACTATAATCATTTCCTTTAGGAATCACTAAATCACTAAGTTAAATGAAGATGTATGACCCAATGGAAAACTTGCATTTACAGTAATTATGTATTTTTTTTCCTTAAGATTCCTTTAACATCTTTTAAAAGGCAACTTACTGGTTTTACAAAGTAGTGACTTGACAGCCCTGGAGACTGTAATCCCATGGAATGGGTTTTATACGGACTGTGCCAGGCAAAGCCTCCCAGGCTGCCCCGTCCATGGGTTTTGCCTTCAGCCCTATTCTTTGAGGGCCACTGGGAGGGCCAAGAGGGTAATCCAGTCTCTATGCTCATTCAGCTCCTAAACGCTCTGAGATTGCCAACCTGGGTGTTGATTAACACCACTTGCAAGGGAGTTTTCATCATGTAGACAATAGGCTGCCATGAGCAAGGCTGAGACCACCTACCCCTTTCACATAGACTGCCAAGCAGCCGTCCACAGGTTGTTAATATTTTTTCCATACTGGCTAGCACTGGTATCCTAAAAGGGAGCGGCACAGTCGTCTATCAGACGACACCTCTCTCTGCAGCCAGCCTGAGCTCTCTCGCCTTTGCCCATACGCAAAGCGGACCATGATAAATGGATCATGATAAACATATGTGATGCACACACAAACACCCATGTGCTGCTAAAGCTGGGTAAAGCTAGGCACTCAGATTTTAGGCAATACTGTAACTAAGGTGGCCTGCACAAACTTATAACTGTACTTTCTTAATAACAGTGCCTTCTTGTACTTGGCTGTGGGAGGATCTGAAGTGAGAGATTATCCACCCAGTCCAAACATCCAGGGATAGATCAGCTGGAGACCACCATTACACCAGGTTGAGCTGGTGTTATTTTAAGACCACAACTTTTAACCTTGTGGTGCAGAAGGCAACAGAGTCAACAGGGCTCATGTGCCACAGTACGGTAGCTGGGTGCGATGATACTGAAGGAAAAGCCACGTGCCTACTTTGTATTGCAGCACCAACATTTTTACTACCAGTGTAGCCACACTGGAACAGAATCATGCTTATGATTTTTCCTGGTATAAGCAAGACTAACATGGTTTGGGGCTAGTATTCCCGAGTGGAATCTGCAAATGAAATTATTATGTATTATTTATATATTTACGGCTATACCTTCACACGGTTGACATTTTAATGAATCCCTACAGGGAGGGAGTGGAAGTGATAATGAAACCTCCATGTCAAAGCCTCTCCACCTTTCCAGTGTAGCTGGAATCCCCCTTTATTATCCCCTCACAATTTGTTTGCCTTTCCCTTTATTTTTTCTGGATAGGAAAAAGAAGTTGCAAAAGGATCCTCAAATACATTTAAACTGTAAGATTAATAAGCTTATGTACAACAATGACATATTTTTCAGATCCTATCCATTTTTTAAATAATGTTTTAAATCTAGGTACACAGACATAAAGGAAAATCTCATTATTAGTTCTGATTATCTTTTTGCCCTTTTTCCCTTCGATAGAGTATTTGGGGTATGGAACCTGGTCATGCTGAGTCCATAATTTCTATAGTCAATATGAAACCTGAGGACTGTTTCATGGCAGGATGAATTTTGTATAGGAATACCAGATGAGCCTCAACTTTTGCAAAATACATTGCAAGATTCAAGTGAGTTTTTGCTTTACCACCAGCCTTTTATGCATGCTGGCTGTTCTGTGTATTATACCTCCATATTATGGTAGTAGATTCATTTAAGTAACTTTGCTAAACTTTATGTGGCTAGAACTTTCCATGCTGGAGAGACAATATATTTTTTCTAGATTTCAGTTAAAACTGGCAGATCATTTCTGAAGAGAAGGCTAGTGAAAAATATGTTGTCATATGTTAAATAATTCTAGTGGCTTAAAAAAAAGTTCAATGATGTAAGCTTTCAGGCAGGTACTTGATGTTTGTCACAGACAATTTTTGGGGGATAAAAAATGTACCTACCCTTCTCCCTGTGAAAAATTTGCTTGAATTTGGATAAGTTAGACCCTTTGAAGAAAGCCTACATGCAACTTGCATGTGTTCTCTAGATGCTTCTTGGAGGAGTCTTCACAGCTAAATGTGTTGTACTTTAATCTTCATTAAGACATAGCAAGAAAGCCATCAAAAACTTCTAGGTCCATGGTTGGCTCAGCCACCAGGCTAAAAGACAAGCAAGAATTATGCTCTGGGTTTCAGTGTAAAAGCCGGAACAACTCGAACAGTTAAGCACTAACTTAGGATCCTACTTCAAACCCCTAACAGGCGAAGAAGGAAACAGAATCCAGATGCTTCCCTTCTCAAACAATGGGTATGATCTGAACTAGACTCCCCTGCCAGTGCTGCCCACCTTTTGTATTCAATACTGAAACTGATTCCGATGCTGATTATGCTTCTCTGGCCTGGTGACAGGGATCATCACCCAAGAATATGTTCTTGCCTCACTCGATGTCGCGTCAGCCAGTTTGGGGTGAAAGCGCCAACATGACGGACTGGGGGAATCCCTACCTAAAACAGCTGATGTTCCCTGGAGAAGCTGAGGCTCAGTTCCTGGTACAGAGGAAAGTATCGCACCTCCTACACCCCAGAAAGTTAATCTAGTGACTACTCCTTGGGGTAAAGGAGTTCAGATGCCATCCTCTGCAGCTGATTTTGGATTCAGCCTCATATCCTTTGTTTGTGCCACAGAAGAATAAAGCAAAATACAGTATTTGCCTTAAAGAGAATGATTTAAGTGAAATATTTCAGGCTGGTTTGCTAAGGAAATGAGGCTTCTGTCCTTCTGGCTCTCCACTTCTCTGCCAGTCAGTCTTCTTAATAACTTTTTAGTCTGTTGGGTAATTTAACCCAAATTTGAAAGAGGAGCAGAAGTCTTAGAGACAATTAACTGCATTTTTTGAACTCTGCAGCTGGGAAGTGGAGAGAGACCCAGCATGAAAACCCCATTGAAAAGAGGGCAGGAAGAACTCGGATGTGATATTTTATGTGGCTTGGTAGTAGCCAGCTGCCCAATCTGCATATGCATGGCTCCAGATTAGCCAGGGTATGTGTTATTTCTTGCCTGACAGATGTCAGAGGGTTTACAGAGGGAGACAGAACTATTGTGGTGGGAGCGAGGGAAGGAAACGGGATACAAATCTGTAGGAAACCAGGCTCCATGAGCTGTGATACTCACCGGACAACTTGTTTTCTTTTTCATTTTTGGTAAGAAAAAATTACAAGCATTGTAATTGTTTGTACCAAGGTTTGGTTGTACCTAACCAAATGCTTTTTTTTGCTCCATTCCCTCTGTCAGCTAATTAAAAAAACACTGGTGTGTAGCCTAACACTTTAAAAAAAGGCAAATTGTGGAAATACACACAGTAAAAATTGCACTGATTGTCAGTGTCCAGAGGACTAGCAGGCAGCATCAGTGTCACCAAAAGAGATACAAGGGGCAGGATGAGGTAGGAAAGAAATCTGGGGTGTCCAGTCCCTTTTTCAGGAAACTGTGGGAGCAGGAAAACAAGACACCTCTGGGTTAACAGGGCTTGACAGCAGGAGCAAACAGGAAGGCTAGAAGGTGGCAGCATGCTGTGGTGAGCTCTTAACATATAGAAATGCACCTCCAAGAAATGGCAGTGATCACTTTGTGAAATTTTCTTTTTCATCTTATGGCAATTAATCCAAGCTCTCTACAACCAGACCGTTCCACTACCCAAATCAGACACCGGGTTTTGTTCAGAAGTTTTTTTTGGTACATTATTTGGAGAAAAAATAAATTCCTTCACCTCCTCCTCATCCTAACCCAGAGTCCTAACACAAAAACTAGCAACAAGATGAATAGGGAATGACCAGGAAATCCATCCTGCTCCCTAGCTGCAGTCCTCCTTTCCCTGCCTGTACCTTCTACCCCCACTTACATGAACGCCAGGGTCTAAATATTACTACGAACTGGTTAGGCTGCTCTCACAGCACTTAGACTGTCCCTCAAAACCAGTGTTGATGCGCATCCCCCAGCATGCCTGGCAGAGTCTGAACAGGCTTCTCTAAAATATTCCCCAAGTTAAGTATAATTTTGTCCCAGCTCATGGTCTTTCCTGCTAACCAACCTTTTTCACTGTTTCCTTCTGTGCTCACTTAAGGCAGGTTTCACTAGATAGCAAATACCAGTGCCCCATGACCCTGCTGTCAGAGCTAGCTGTGCTCCTCCAGGCTCGGAAGACATTACAGCCACACAGTCTCTGATAGAGCAGGCTCCACTAACTGTAATTCACTGTTTGTCCCAGCCTTTATATATGTGATTTTTCTTTGTCTGCCTTAATCCAGTGCAATACAGAGTTCTTACAGATTCTTTGCTGAGCTTGTTCTCCTTTGGATTTAAATCAGGACTTTACCAGAGCCGCCTGAAGATTAATTATCATACAGAACAGTGCTTAGAACATGACTGACCATCCCAGCAGGTATCAGGTTATTGTTTAACTCTACTCCCTTGTCTTTGTGTATCTATTATTAGCTCCTATTTCATGCCTGGCATATGGTTACACTTAACACTTTCTCTAGTAAAAGAGAAAGCTTGCACTGTAGCTCCATGGAAAATCACATTGTCACAACGATAGAGTATCTTGAGCTAGCAGCGCACTGGAAGAGAACGCAGCAAGTTCCTTATTCCTCAGGTTGTAACATCTTTGGGGCAGGAACATTGTGGGATTGTTTTAATTATTATTATTTTCAAATTGGCGCTTGTCCAGGACCTAGTCCAGTTGTCCTGGTCCATGGTTGCAGCTCTAGGACCAGACTGGGACCAGAGTCATGGTGGGAACTTAATGGCAGTCAGAGCAGCAGAAATGTGAAGTTAAGAGCAGAAGGAAGCCAAACAATGTGAAACACTTTCTTGTGTTGCTTTTTTATTTCTCATTGTTTCTTGTGGGGAGCCACAGAAGGAAACTGTCATGATGTCCTTCATTTTCTAGACAGATGCTAGCTAGGACATACCACATCAAGGACTTCAGGAACAAGTACTTTTTCCCTTTAAAGGACTTGTAACCAATGACATCAACCAAAGGCCTCCCCAAAAGAATATTTTAAGTTTGTCTCGTGGGCTTCCATGCTACAATCCAGCTGGAGAACTCAACCAAATCAGTGGCACTTGGTAAAGATAAAAATCTTTGTCTTGTGGGACACTCGGGCTTGTTTTTCTCTCTGAGAAAACTGCTGTTAGGGGCTGCCCACAGAGATTTGGGACCAGGCAGAGACACCTACTTGCCTGGTTGAAAAACCTCCGTGACCCAGTCATCTCCTCAGCATGCAGCTGGACATTTGGGATGTCATTGGTGGTCCTGAAATTTCAGAGTGGGGGTCTTGCAAAAACTAGAGGCTGAGCAACAAAGTGCATTTAGAAAAAACACTTACCGAGCTTACTCATGATGTTGCCAACATTCAAAGATATGCTGTTGTGCCTGCACAGCATGTCAGAAAGCAAATTCTGGTTCCATGCAAACCACAAACACCTTAAACCCCACTGCGTACTTCATGAGCGAAGCTGAACGTGGAGCATTTGCGCTGCGGCTTGGTGACTTGACAAGCACAAACAGCAATGGTTGTGAGGAGCAGAGCTGGCTTCTCTGTATACAAAGATACAGCCTTCATTTACAGTACAAATATTTGAAGGCAACTCTCAACAATCTCTTCAGCACAAGAAAAATTGTTACCTCTAGCCATCCTCGTTGCCAAAACTTTAATCCTTATCAAATGGAAATCACCATCTGTCCATTAGATCAATGACTGGCACTTGGGCCTCATTGATTTAGCTATTATGGAAAAGATATCATATGAGATACATGATAAATTAGACTCTGTCATGGATATTTGGTCAGATTTTGCTCAATCTTTCCAAATGAGATAATTAGCTATAGCTTTCTAATTTTAAACTAGTGTAAGTGTTACAGATTAAGTGACTGTAATCTCTCTTTCTTATCCACTTTTCTTTTCACATACATGCATAATGAGGCTTTTGTCTATAATTTTGGTGTCACACTAAAAACATTAAAAGATGTAAGGAGATTTCCCCCCCTAGTTTGAGATGTAAAACTTCTTTATTAGTCAGAATCAATCATTATAAATAAATTCAAAATTATTCTTTCTGTATATTATAAGTAAATAACAAAATGCACTAAATAAGCTTCAGTCATTTGATCAAAAACTGCACAATATTTTTACATCTTAAACGCCTTTTCTTGAAACAATCTCAATGCCACCCCAGACATCTATCATGGCTGTCATAGTTTTAAAATGTATGTGCATTTCTTTTAAATTTCTGTCTTACCAGAAAGACAAAGTAATAACTGCAGAAACATGGCAACTGCCTATGTTCAAACATGTAATCTGGGTTTTTTTCCAAGCTGGCGTTTTTAAAGGTCTCACAGGCACACACTTGAAAGCAGCTGCCATTGTCACCAGCTCTTTGAAAGTCAGTCCTCCCTGTGGCAATTGCAGAACCTGGCTTTGTTACAGCGGATGCACGCGGAAAGGCAGTGCTTCTTATTATGGGCTACATGGATATATAGATTTAATCCATATGATTGCCTATTATTTTTCTTCCATCCGTGTCCCATCCAGCAGACTCAGAAGGCACTCTTCTCCCTTTCTCTGAGTTGGACCTGTCAGTTCTCGCAAGTTTAGAGCACAATTATGGTGGCCTACAGCTGACCTTGCTACCTCACCCCTCTGTGCTCTGCTTTGCCCCCCAATGTCACACTTGAGAGGCTTTTAGGGATGCCTAGCTCTTTACATCACGCAGGCAGAGAGAACAGCGTCGGCTTTGCTGCCAAAAGTAGCAATCATCTCCTTTATCCCCCCCGTTCCTCATTCCCAGCTTCTGTGGGGCAGCCCCACAGGCAGCCCGTTCAGGGGGCTGACCGTGGTGAGCAATGGTGGTGATTTCCATTTCCATTTCATGTTCGTCCATGGGGTAGGTTACACAGGTCAGCTGTCGGATGTGTTTTGACCTGTGCTTGCAGGTGTGATGGTGCGGGCTGATGGCAATGAGGAGGATGGATGCAAATGCCCACTCGGGGCCAGGGCCAGGCAGGACTGCTTCTTCATCCAGGTCCCAGATGACTGGAGGCTGGCCAATGTG
>NW_008824373.1:4033568-4036561 GCF_000699105.1 Pygoscelis adeliae | reverse complement strand
CCATCCCTGGAAGTATTTAAAAGACGGGTAGATGAGGCGCTTAGGGACATGGTTTAGTGGGCATGGTGGTGTTGGGTTGACGGTTGGACTCGATGATCTTAGAGGTCTCTTCCAACCTTAATGATTCTATGATTCTGTGATTCTATTCTATGATTCTGGTGGCAATGCTGGCTTTAGCAAACGTAAAGTGTCTATGGAGCTACACATTTAAGTGGTAATGAAAGTGTATATATCTGGCCTCACTTTCCCAGTGTCAGGTGCATTATCCCCCGGTCTGCTCCAGAATGAAGCACCACAGCTGATGCTGAAAACAGAAGAGTTTCTTATCGATAAAGGCTGGGGGAAGAAATAGAGAGGAGAGCACCGGGCAGCCTGAAGGGCTTGAGCCTTAAGCTCCAGCTGATACTAGAAGCAGCTGTATCTCTGTATCTAGCGGAGCACCAAACCAGCAGTCAGCCCTACCTGCTTAGTTCAGAAGCAACACCTCCCCCAGCTCCCCGCTTCCTCCTTTCCTACCCCACAGGCTTTTACTAACTGTTTTAAAGTACTTCTCTCTGTAAGCAATCACCACATCCTACTTGTTTAGATTAAGTTGCTGTCAGTTCATTTTGATCCAGATTCCTACTTCAGTCCGACATTGAGGAACTGCTAATGAGACAGCGTAATCTGAGTTCACAGAAAATAGCGGAGCAGAAAACATTTTTCCTGGTTAAAACATTCTCAAAGTTACCTTATACACTGGACTACATGTCTCTTGTAAATTTGTGGCCACTAGATTTGCCACAGAATCCAGGGTAGCTTGCAAAATTATGATCCTACAAAGTTTTCTTGAAAATACTCAAAATAAAATTACTCCCGATGGGATTTTTAAGCCTTCCAGAATAGTTTAAACTGAAGCAGATTTGTCCTCTTGGACTTGCAAACAGCATAAAGCAACATTTCTCAGGGAGGTAAGGACTGTCCCACTCATTTCCAGATGTTAATCCTGAAGGCTAACAGACATGATGCGCGTTTCAGCTGTTAATCCTCCTAATAAAACTACAGCTATATGGCTACTGGGATGGCTATTTTGCACTAAACAACTCCCACTCACTTGTCAGGAAACCCTTATATGTAATATCTCCTCAGATCCTACATTGCCGTTATGAATAGGTAGTGTATTGTTGAAAACCAACACTACAATAAAGTTAGCAAATAACATGATCACAGATGGCCTTTGGATGACTATTATGTTTCAGTTAATTAGAAACATTTCTTTTTTTTTTCGTTATCTGAACCTGCCCCAGAATTTCCAAGGAGCTGTTACAGACTGCCATAGAAATGAATAAATCTAGCTAGGAGAGCCAGATGTACACAACCTTGCCACAGAACACTCAAGCCCTTGATTTTATAAGGACAGGAAAGATGTGCAACATCTGGAGGTACAATAATGCAAAGGACTGGGCAGCTGGAATACAGACATGTAATACCCCTGGCACTAGGACATTCCTACATCAGCCTTGACTACAAAAAATGGAGCTTTGAGCCTCTAAGCAGGGGCAAAATCTGCCTGTCTTTTGCCTGATGTTACTCCAGCGAAGCCAATGGCATCCTCTGACATTTCACGGGATGTATGCTACTGCAGGATTTGCTGCTGCTGTTTTCTCGCAAGCTCCCATTTCCTTAAAGTCGGCTGTACTAGAACTTTTAAAGCCAGACAAACTGAATCTGTATTAGTTTCCCATTATTTTTTAATGATACCTCCTAGCCACTGTAACTTCCTCGGCGCTGTAGGATTTACAGTTTATGTCCTGAAAGAAAGTACTTTCACGACCCTGAGGACAAGTATCATGTATTTCCAGTTTTGCTGTGTTACTGAAAAAAACCCACAACAAAACCCAACAAAAAACCCCAGTAAGACACAAACCCAGAAGAACTACTAAATGAGGGTACCTAATAATGAGGTAATTTGCAAGATCCTGTTTCACAACAGTCTAAACAGCATACCAGCACTATTGCCCAGCACAAAGTGATGTAAAATGAATTAACAGCCATAGAGCCTGTGCTACCACTGAAACTTGGGGCTGTCAACTTCTAAGTGAGAACTAATTGTTCATATGGAACTTTTAGGTTCTCCCCTACCTTCTCATGAAACTTCCCCTCTATTTGCAGGACTATTTTCAATAAATCTAATTTATTGCCCGGTTACTATTTCCTAATGTGTCTTTGTTTGAATAAGGCAAGAGTCGGCATGGCAATCTTTTGTTATTCAGCAGAACTCTTGCTTCAGTGAAGTATGTCACGTTTGTCCTCGTCTTTTTTTTTTCTTTAATAAATGCTATATATGATGTCACTGATCTGAGGGTTTTTACGCTTACATAAAGTGCGCAGATTCACATCAGAAAAGGCATAAAATCGGAATCTACTTCTATTGCACACATGCTGTAAGATATATTCAGGTAGAGTCCTCTTTGTTTTAATCCTCCGTATCGAAGACATTTGTGCTCAGGTTGCCACAAAAAATAAGCTTGTGATGTTAAAAACCACACCTTATCGTGCAGTAGTAATGCCGCCACGTTAAAAAACCCCAAAGCTCAACTCCAGAATAAACCAGAGCAAAACCCCCCTACCATATAGTTTAGGCCAAGCTGCCAAATCCTATTACAAATTCAATCCTATTAAAACGTTCCCAGGTTTAAGCCTGCTTTGGAGTTTTTCGTAAGAGTGCGTGACCCCAACCCAAACCCCTCCATGTGTGGTCAAGGGACCTGCGGATAATTGTAAACGTCACGGGCTCCCATTAATCTCGGCACAGTCAGATATTAGCGCTTGTAAATCAGCACCTAAACAAGGACAATAGTTAAAGCCATCAATAGTCTTTTAATGAGGCAGATCAAAAACAAATGAAAGCAGCGGGACGCTGGGATCTGCCAAGGCGGGGCAGGGAAGCCAGGGGGCTTTGTCTGCCTCCCTCGCACAGAAGTAGATGGAACGAGCCCAGGGCCTCTCCTCCG
>NW_008824373.1:4028096-4032521 GCF_000699105.1 Pygoscelis adeliae | reverse complement strand
GCCTGCTCCCAGGTGTACAGTTTGCTTGGGGAGACTATGTTTTGATAGCTGCGTGGTGTGGCACTGAGATACGGCTTTGCACCTCGTGCGGTGATGGAGACTACAGAAAGCTACGCACGTGGAACCAAGGCTGCACGGGCCGGGAGGCACTGCCAGGGTGGCTGGACAGGCACCGGTCTCTTGCTGTCAAGCAAATGTTTGGGTTTTTTTTTTTTTTTACCCCCATGTAAGAACTGCAGGGGTTGCATGTGAATAAGAGTTAGTCATTAAATCACTGGGAAATAATTCTGTGGCTAATAATATTTTCTTTCTAATGAGATCACCTCACACTCACTGGCACTGATACAAACATTCACAGCTAAGTGCTCAAAAGAGGTTGAAGTACAAACTGTATATAATTCAGTGCTTGAGAAAACACTGTTTCAGCACGACACAATGCAAGATACTCTCAAGTATTCCTGAGGCAGGAAGTGTACCACAGTCAGGCTGAAGTGACTGTTTACATCAACCTGATGGCACTTACTCTTTAGTAAAGCTAATAGTTCTCCGCATTATTAGCCCATCTTCTCAGTTCTGAGGACCTCACAGATAAGGGACG
Organism: Pygoscelis adeliae; assembly: GCF_000699105.1. NCBI lineage: Eukaryota > Metazoa > Chordata > Aves > Sphenisciformes > Spheniscidae > Pygoscelis > Pygoscelis adeliae. The sequence goes on along the minus strand of NW_008824373.1, from coordinate 4,031,923 downwards.
AAACCTAAATTATGTGGTGCCGGCCTGGCGTGTGCGAGCATGTGCTGTACTACAGACCAGCAGCCCGAAGCGCTTCAGCGTTGGGTTGGCATGAAAGGGTGCTTTTGCCAGATGCCCAGCCTGCTTTATGAGGAAGCCTGGCAGGATCTCCTCCTCACAACGCCCTCGCCGTGGTCACAGCCAAAAGGTGGCAGTGTTCAATCCATCATCCCTTTCCACGCATCACCCGGGCAGGTGCCTGCCTTCAACAAGGTCTTTCTACTCACCCCAGCGCCATTCTTGTGCCGACTTTCATTGAAAAAACCCTCCTCTATTGAAAAAACAGAGGAATTAAAAAGCTAACCTTATCAGCTGAAGAAAAGAAAACAACCAGATCACTCACTGGTTTCACAGACCTCCTGCTCTGGCTTTGCTGAGAAGTACCCGCACAACTCGTTCAGTCCACAGTTTGGTTTTCCTGGTCTCACACCAAAATAGAAACATGGAATTTAATGAAATTCGAGGGTCTCTGACTAAACTAATGGTTTTAGGAGTAAAGACTGAAGCTTATATGAAGAAAAGAGTAATGCAGAAGTAATGACTATCCAAGGCATGCTGTCGTATATACATTCAATAGTTAACACCACATATATATATACACACACGCACATATATATATGCACATATATATGAAGAAGCACTTTTCAGTTACGAATATACAACATGAATTGTTACTTGAAAAACATAATTTTGATGAAAAAAATAATTTTTTTTTGGAAAATAACTTCATTTCTCCAATAATTTCTTTCATACAGAATCTGAAAAGCAAACAAATTTGGTCTTGAGAGTATACAAAAACAAGCAGGTCATTGGATTTCCTGTGAAAACCCAGAAAACCAAAAGAAAAAAATTGACCTGAAGCAAGTATTTCCTTAGATATTTAATGGGAGAAGCCTAGTCTTAATAGCTGAGTCTCTAAACAGGAATCATTATCCTTTTTATGGTTAAAGGATATCATAGAACGGGGGAGCACTCAAATTCACATACTGAGTCAAGGGCACAGTAATGAGTAGAGCATAGTCTGTTCTCTGTCTGCTGTCCAGTACACTGTAGTACTCTGCCGTGTAATTTAATCTAGTACAGGTTGCAGCATTAAGTAACAGCAGGGACACAAAATATTGTTGGTGTTTCAACCTTAGAAACTATTAAACCCTTCTTAAAATGTTGCCCCTTTGTCCAGTTGTTGCCTTTTTCCCCTCCAAGGGGAAAAAAAAAGGGGGAGAAATAAAATTGTTTTCTTTCCAATCCCAAGGTGAGAACACTCCTCTTTCTCCTGAACTACACACTCCTATGTCTGTAATTCAGTGGAAGGGAATACCACAGAAAAGCAAATTAAGCTGTGAGGATAAAATTGGGGATGAAGACCCTGATTAAATACGCTCTGATTATTATTATTATTAAATATGCTCTGATTAAATACCTTTACACGGGGTGCAGTACTGGGTTACAAAACGTGTCCTGTTGGCTTGGCCACAAGGAGTGTCATCCCGACCAGGAGAGAGGGAAGGGATTTTAGGGTATTCACTCAGAAGACTTGCAGACTCTCCTTACTTGACACCAGTCTTTGCCATTAGGGGCCTCGAGGCATTCGGAGCTGTGCGTGGGGTCAGTTAACTCACACTTACCTTCTTCCTCCGAGAGATGTCAGAAGGTAATTCTAGACACCTGCTTATCCTCACCGGGAGTGCCACATGCCACCTCCCTGCTCCATGTGTATGTAATTGCAAAGCCAGCAGGGGATATTGGATTATATTAGGAGCTATGGCACCATTAGTATGCACTGCAGCTTCTTGTCATTAAATACGGAGTATACATTCTCTCTATTGTCATCAGGCCTGACTAAGGTAGGAAACTACAGGAGAAGAAACTGATTTTCCAGGCAGGAAAAACAGGAGCAAGCTGAAGCGGTTAGAGCATGACTTTGGGGTATGTTGCCCATCCTTTCCCAAACAATTTATTTTCCTAGCTGTCCTGTCCCCCTGTCCCACCGCTGGTCATATGTGGTTTCTCAAGGATCAGCCATGGGTACCAGCTTTGTTGTCACCTGCAGCTGGCATGCTCTCTTGACATGCAACTCACTGAAGTCAGCCACAAGCCAGGTACTGCAGGTGCCTCTTTTCGAAACACACCCCCAGAACTGCTCATGAGCTTCTCTCAGCATCTCTGTTACCTTGTGCCTCCGTTAGAGGTGCAGGCATTTCTATACGCAAATCATGTACATCCAGACTCCTACTAATGCATTGGATTCCTACTAATTTTGCCGGGCAGTTTGACAAGTGGAGATGGCATTAATGTCACTAGCTGGTCAGAAGTTAGATGTCCGCTCTAAACTAAATGTCTTGATGCCATCAGTAGTCACTGGTGAGAATGACTTCTCTTTTTCAGAGAGTCTTTTTCAGAAATAATTTTTGACTGAGAGGAATCACTTGCTGAAATGCAAGTTTTTTTCTGTTTACTCTAGAGGGAATCTACATTAGCTTAAACTGCACACCTAACTTTTCAGCCATCAACTTTGTGTAAGATCAGACTCAGCTTGGTAGTTACTATACAGCCCTTAATGCTACATTTCATTTGTCCTTCCCTGCCTGCTACATGTGGTGACTAGTCAGTTCCTAGCTTTATCTTAAATAAATCTTACAGCATACCATGTTGTAAACTAAACTATTAAAATATCATACTCGTTATCACCAACATCTTGTTTTATATGTTTCCTATTAATCATGGCAGCTCTATTTGTAAGGGAGGTTTGTCAACCAAAACCAGATAGAACAATGGATGATTCTCAATATCTTTCTGAAGACTGAACCTCAAAGCATGTTGTGAGTTAGACAAATGTGTGTGATGTTTTATGGCGTAGAAAATTAGAGTAAAAACTTCATGAGAATAGATACTCCATAAGATTTCAAATGATTCTTATGCCATGAGAATGGCGAAAGATACCGCTAAAATATTGTAAATAAACCTGTTCTCTCAAAATTTGCAGCATCATTTTGTAGTTTTAAGAGGTTTGGGAAAATGGAGTGGTATTATATGATCCAAGCTCTCCTCTTGTTCTAGAACTTGGTGAGTTTAGGGTAGAGAAGAAGTTCAAGTGTAAGTGCGTGGCATGTGCATGTCTGGGAAACAGTTTGTTGGAGGCAGGACCTTGTAAGTGCCTTAGAGTGAAAAGCTTACTAGGGTGTTCTGAAAATTTGCATAAGTGTCCGTAAAGTCACAGGGTGCAGTCCTAGTCCTATTTAAATCACTAGGGTTACTGATTTAATAGACCTTTCATCTGACTTTAGTGCTGCCACTCTTGTTCTTATTAAATCTGTTTTGTGGCCAAAATATTGAAATTCTGGGCATTAATTGTCCCAGGAGATAATCAAATAAGAATGCAAATTTTACATCTTATTGTCATGGTTTAACCCTAGCCGGCAACTAAGCACCACACAGATTATTGCTCCACGTGTCCCTTCCGCCCCTCCCCGTGGGGTGGGGAAGAGAATCAGAAGAGTCCAAGTGAGAAAAGCCATGGGTTGAGATAAAGACAGTTTAATAGGTAAAGCAAAAGCTGCACACACAAGCAAAGCAAAACAAGGAATTCATTCACTTCTTCCCATGGGCAGGCAGGTGTTCAGCCATCTCCAGGAAAGCAGGGCTCCATCACGCCTAACGGTTACTTGGGAAGACAAAACGCCATCACTCCAAATGTCCGCCCCTTCCTTCTTCTTCCCCCAGCTTTATATGCTGAGCATGACGTCATATGGTGTGGAATATCCCTTTGGTCAGTTGGGGTCAGCTGTCCC
>NW_008824373.1:4027225-4028079 GCF_000699105.1 Pygoscelis adeliae | reverse complement strand
CTGTCCCGGCTGTGTCCCCTCCCAACTTCTTGTGCACCCCCCGCCTACTTGCTGGTGGGGTGAGAAGCAGAAAACGCCTTGACTCTGTGTAAGCACTGCTCAGCAGTAATGAAAACATCCCTGTATTATCGACACTGTTTTCAGTACAAATCCAAAACACAGCCCCATACTAGCTACTGTGAAGAAAATTAACTCCATCTCAGCCAAAACTAGCACATTCTCCACCCCTTATTCCATACCATTTACGTCATGCTCAGGTCCCACACTATCCAATACATCCTCATTAACCAGCACCCCCCTTCCCATCCTTTGATATAATATGGAGATATCATTCCCTTAGTCTATGGACCACCCCTGTAAAATGTGTTTAAAATGTCCACAAAATGTCCACTGAGTTCATTTAGTCCATGACTTTGGGCTCCATCTGTTACGGTGCTCACTCAGGGCAGGAGAGGTGGTGTGTTGTGTGGAGTTATGGGGCACCAAAGCCAGCTCAGGTTGGGTCACTGCTGCACTTGCACTGCTTCTTGTAAGGCTTGTCCTCCATTGGTTCAGGTGGTTCCTGCTGTAGTAATTCCTGTAACGTGCAACTCAGCTCCCGGGTTACAACAATTTAAAGGTATTTCCATTACAATCTTCACCCCTGGCCCCTTTGGACCAGACCATCGGGTTTAACGTTGCAATGAACTCCTCCCCTTGCCCCTGCTCCGGCTTGGACTTATCCACAGACTGCAGTCCCTTAGGGGAGTACCTTTTCCAAGTGGAGCCTTATCTGTGAGCCACAGCCTCTCCAGGGGTATACCTGCTGTGGCGTAGACTCATCCCCAACTGCAGTCGCTTTGAGGTGCGCCTGT
>NW_008824373.1:4021959-4026185 GCF_000699105.1 Pygoscelis adeliae | reverse complement strand
GGCTCCATCACGCGTAATGGTTACTTGGGAAGACAAAACGCCATCACTCCGAATGCCTCCCCCTCCTTCTTTCTTCTTCCCCCAGCTTTATATGCTGAGCATGACGTCATATAGTATGGAATATCCCTTTGGCCAGTTGGGGTCAGCTGTCCTGGCGCTGTGTCCCCTCCCAACTTCTTGTGCACCCCCAGCCTACTCGCTGGTGGGGTGGGGTGAGAAGCAGAAAAGGCCTTGACTCTGTGTAAGCACTGCTCAGCAGTAATGAAAACATCCCTGTGTTATCAACACTGTTTCCAGCACAAACCCAAAACATAGACCCACACTAGCTACTGTGAAGAAAATTAACTCTATCCCAGCCAAAACCAGCACACTTATTTAAATCATGCTTTTACTACAGGTAAATCAGGAAAGCAAGAAACAAAATGAAGGCTAGAGTGTGAGGGGTTTTTGGTTAAATTCTGTTGCCTGAACTGTAAAATATTAAAGATCCAAGATAAAAATGTGCTCCCATGCTTCAAATCTGACCAATTCTATTATGTGCACTACTGAAGGATGAAACTTTTCTCTTGGATCAAAATGCTGGCAAGGAATATTTATATTTTATATAAAGCTATCTTCAAGGAAACAAGTAGACAGAGTGAAGCAAGCAGCCATAAAATGACTTTTTTTATTTTGAAGTAAGTCAACACTGAGTATATTATTCTTATTGCAACAGGAGTATATTATTCTTATTGCAACAGTCATGTTAAGCTTTTCAATTAGGAAAGGATGCGTCTATGAAGTTCTTCCAGTTTTTATTGATCCCTGTGTCATTTTTAGAGTGATGAATATCTGTATCGTATGCAACTGAGCTAAGGAAGCGTTTCTTTCCTGACTTCGTCTGTCGCTGAAGGGAATGGCTTTGGCCATTTCAATGCCCACCCACTTTACCATCAAAGGACTTTACATTAAAGGAAACTTCATGTATTTTTAATGTCTGCTACAATGCCACCAGGCTCTAAACTGCTTCTCAGTAGACACTGGCCTGCTGCAAAAAAACGTAAATTCTGGTCCGTGTATTTCCAAGCCTCCAAAACATGGTTCCAAGCTTGGATTTCTGGGAAATTATCCTAAATGCTAGATACACTTTTGAAGCAGTGGAAACCTCTATTCCATCCTCTCAAGACAATAAATTTATTGCTTTATCATCCCCAGATCCAGACATATGCTTATGAATTCACTGTGCAACTGGGGAACCATCATTTACTTTACAAAAAAGGGAATTAGGCAAGGCAGAATTACTAGTTCACTACAAGAATTACTTATCCAAAGTAAATTTTCTCTTAAACAGCCTACTCTGCTACTGAGTGCTGAAAAACCAGTCAGCCTCCATGTTCTAATTTCTTTACAGCTCTGATCCTAGGGGTGGGCAGAGTCCATAAGGTGAGGCAACTTGGCTTTTTAATATATAAGTGTGGGAGACTCCTACTTCACAGAGAGGCTGTTCCTTAAGGAAGGAATAAGAATTTCTCTTTGTCAGGCTGACAGAAGGAGCATTTTCAGTTTTCTAGCCACCTGTGTCCTATGGGAAGTTCCTGTGCTCTATTTTTGGCAGGTCATTATATGGATGAGCTACTGAGTTCATTTGCTCAAATTTGCTATGCGGCGAGTTCCCGAAATGGGGGTGATTTCAATACTGATGACCACAGTGTCTCTCCTACCTAGTTTTGTAGTACCCAGTGCCTAACAGGAACAAGATCTATTCATCCCCAGATAGTGTAAGAACAGAAAGTATAGGTGACAGTGAGGGTTGTGATCCAATCAGAGTTAGAAATGGAAGGGTTTGTGCAACTGAAATTGGGTTCATCACAAGACAGGGATATATTCTTTTTCCTCAGCATATCACAGTACATAATTTTCTTGAGTATTTTTAGACTGCACTACAAGAGAATAACTGTAGAAAATGTTAATATTTGCTCAGAGTAATTCCATTTTATCATGCTTCAAAAAGTAACAAAATTGCAGTCTTGGATATGTTTTATGTGGTCCTTGGACATGCCTGCAAGTAAAATTAAAAAAGCAAGAAATAAAAATACTAAGAAATCACATGATCCTTATACACCTTCCAAGGCAAACTGAATGGATGGACTAAATCTTCTACCCTGTGGCCACCTAGTACTGTGGTGATCTATTTAGAAATGAGTAATTCTGCCTCATCTTGCAAGTGTGAAGGTTCTCTTCTTTACAGAATTTCTTTCCTTACTTTCACAATGCTATGCTAGCAAAAGGAGACATCCAGAGGTGTCTCATTACTTCCCATTATCAGTCCCATTTAAGAGGCAAAAGATTGCTCCAAGGGCTTGTTGCTCCCTATCCCTAAGCAAGAATTTTGTATCCAGTATATTTTTCTTCCTTGTCTTCTTCCCCCCAGCAGAAAACTTTTCTGCAAACGTTCCAACAACAGGTCATGACCACCATGACCACTGAACAAAAATGAGAAAATGCAGTAAAACCCAGCCTCCTGCCTTTCCCCAAACCCCTACCAGCACATTAGGCACACAAATGCTTAGTTTTTCCATCCTTGATGTCACCTGGCACTCTGTTCAGAGTGAATGCCACAGTATTTGGTTTCATCGGTCATGTCTCCTCTCCTCTCCTCTCCTCTCCTCTCCTCTCCTCTCCTCTCCTCTCCTCTCCTCTCCTCTCCTCTCCTCTCCTCTCCTCTCCTCTCCTCTCCTCTCCTCTCCTCTCCTCTCCTCTCCTCTCCTCTCCTCTCCTCTCCTCTCCTCTCCTCTCCTCTCCTCTCCTCTCCTCTCCTCTCCTCTCCTCTCCTCTCCTCTCCTCTCCTCTCCTCTCCTCTCCTCTCCTCTCCTCTCCTCTCCTCTCCTCTCCTCTCCTTTTTTGTTTTAAGGTTCCTTTCTCTGTTTCTTAGTTTTTCGCTGGATGCGGTGGCTGCCGCTAACCTAGCTGAGAAGGTAGACTTGTGCTTTCTTTGGCTTTGGCTGGCGTGGCCTAACCCAGACTGCCTTTGTGCCATACCTTCAAGGAGTTTTTCTTACCAACACAGCACGGCAGACTGGACTGGCGTGCCAGGCTGCGTGTTGTTAACAGACCAGCAGAATAACTGGAATCTGCTGGAGGTGCAATTAAGCCTTTCTTCCAGTTTCCTTTCATGTGTGCCAGATTGGCCTAGCCTGCCATTTTATTGAGCCTGACAGCAGCTTTCATCCAAGCGACATTGATGAGAGTGTGTAGTTGCTCACACCATCAGCCTGCCAGCTCCAATGGACAATCTGAATAGCTGTGATCCTACATTAAAATGTCAGCATTAAGGGAGGAGAGTGCACCATTTTGTTGCACAGCTGTAAAACCACTTCAGCAAGGCTTTCAAGCTCATTATTGCACAAGCAAGGGGTTTCAGGCATGAGTGCTCATGCCCTGTTCTCCACTCCCCCCTCTCTTGTCAGCCTTGCTTCTATAAATATGCTTTTTTTTTTATTTTTTAAAATGGTATTCCCTGTCTGGTCAAGGAGCAGCTCTCAGGCTGGGGCAGCAGCAAGGTTGCAGCTGTAGCAACAACACAAACTTTACAACTGTGGAGCAGGACAGTCTAAGCAAATGAGGGGCCGTCTTTCAGGGACAGTTAGATCTCATTTTCAGTAAATTGCATGCAGGCTGTCTTGCCAGTATAGAAAGGACACACTACCAAAAAGGTTTTCGGTAAGTGGCTGAGGGTAATTCATTATTCAAACAAATAAACAAAAAAAAGATGTAACATCTAACTGCAACACTTACTTTCCCTCTGCTAGGAGGACATACCTACTCACAAATTCTTCATGATAAGGTCCCTTAATTCTTTCTCAATTGTGCTTTGCACTTTGCAATGTCTTTATGCATAACGGTACTCTGGAAGGGTAAGAGAAAATAATAAATGTACTAGAATGTGATGATGAAAAAATAGAAAAAATCTTATTTTATAGAAAAGAAACATCTGTGTGGAAATAAATATATATATTTACCAATTCTCACACTGAGCCACAGATTTCCTTTAAAGCATCTCCAACTCTCCAAATATACTTGAAATTCCCGTCAGGTGCTAAGAACTGAGCCTTCCCACATACCCTGCTGGCTCTCTCTCCTCTCCTCTCCTCTCCTCTCCTCCCCTCTCCTCTCCTCTCCTCTCCTCTCCTTTCCTTTCCTTTCCTTTCCTTTCCTTTCCTTTCCTTTCCTTTCCTTTCCTTTCCTTT
>NW_008824373.1:3986445-4021944 GCF_000699105.1 Pygoscelis adeliae | reverse complement strand
TCCCCTCCCCTCCTCTCCCCATGGGGCAGTGAAGGGCACTGCTGCAGCTGCATCTTGCCACAAGTGGCCATTTTCCTGAGTACAAGTAAATTCATCTGCACACACAGTGTATCTTTACTCTTCTCGATGGGAAAAAAGTTTTTCCCATTCTGGCACTGCAGAGGCCTTTTACCTAGACAGACACGTCATCTCAAAACTACAATGAAGGAGCTCCATGCCAATTTTCTGGCTTTGCTAGAAGCGCCTTGGGCGCTTTGCAATATTTTGGGCCTATTTCTAGTTTTGATCAAAGCTCTTTTGGCTTCACACCAACACCCAGCAGACAGCAAGCTAACTTGCTGATGGCTCATCATAGAAGTGATCTCTGTATGTGCTGACCAGACCTTTCAGCTGCTGGTATTCTGCAGTTTTGCCAGCTATTTGTAGAAAGCCCAAGTACCTGACCACTCTGCCAAACACTGCGACCATTTCTAGTCCCAAGGATGCATTTTCCAACCTGTGTTTTTGTTTGTCTGTTGTTCTCCTTGGGAATTCCTTGACCATTTGCCCTTATATCAACTAAACAGATGTTGAAATGGCAGAAGCACACCTCTGTGTTTGGACCAACATGACCCCTAGAGAACTGTCAGAGGAACTTAAATAAAAAGACTCCAACCATTGAAGGTAACATCGTAAACAACAGCAAAAGCTAAAAATTTCTTCATCTCTCAAGCACTGAAGAGGGTAGTGTTATCTATGTCGATATTTTGCTTCTGAATTTTGTTGCCATTCATAACACAAGCTGGAAATAAAAGTTTGCAATGAAAATCTGGTATGAAGAAAAGGAAAATTGCTTTTGGAATAGTGAATTTTAGTAAATAAATACTGATTGATGAGTTCTTTCTCAGGCCTCCGGGTAGTTTCTACTCTATGAGCTCAAAAGATAAATCTGATGAATACAATTACCTGCCTTGGAGTAGAAGTACAAGTTATGTTAGAGCTCATTTTGCTAAACTATAGGCACCTGGAACTTAAGATCTAGTGCAAATTAGTGTCTAAGATCCCTGTGTGGCCAATTAAAATGTTTAAACACCTCTGGATAATGAATCCAATGCTAGAGGAAGTGTTAGCGCTGGAATGACTTGCTCTCTGGAAGTTCTTGTTCCCCCCACCATGGACTATGGACTCAGCTCTGAGAACAGCCATATAACCTGTGCCTGTGACCAGGTGATGTGAATTCCACAGAGAATTGTCATCTGGCTTCCTGAGCATGCAGTCAAAGTAACTACTGATCTTTCAGATGATGTGTTGTAGTCACTCAGAATATTTAATGCTCCCGATCCAATGGATGTGTTTATTTCTGGATTTTCTCAGACTTCCTGGTAATTTTAACTTTGTTTGAAAATGAGAGAGGTTTCTGCCTTCTGCAGCATGAATATGCAGGACAGCTGAGGGACTTCACGCATCAGGAAGTGATGCACGTGTTTCATGGTGTTTCAGAGAGTTCTGAAAATTCTGTTAATGGTGCCTTAAAAAGGGCAACCGTAGTTTTTATCTCATGGTTAACGATGTAATAGAGCTGCCCATTAAGTAGAGGCTCAATTGGATCTTAGTCCTGGTGTCCAAGTGTTATTGATATGGATTTTGCAGGAAAATTAGTCCATTACAGTCTTTTTCTGTGTGACCCATCATCTTTACCAGTTATTTGAAGCCACGCCTCAAATATTTTTTGTATATGAATCAACACTTAGTAGTATTTTTTCCTGATTTATTAAACTTCATGCATTTACATTATTAATCTGACTGTCTTGTGACTTTCTCCAAATGTGTCTTGAATCTGTGATCTATTTTCAGTTAAATTTGTTAAAATTGTTAAAGAAGAAGTCTATTTAAGGAGAGGAGTCAAGAATAATCAAATTCTCACAAGTTTTATGGAAAGCGGTAGCTGGATGAGAGACCCACACTTGACACTTTCTGAAGGAAAGGCAGGCTGTGTGTGTTAGCACAATTGTGTGGCTGGCCAGTTAGATATTCAACTAGGTCCAAACTGATCCCAGTGTAGGCTCTCCCTTGCCCTATGGTATTGTCAGAATGGATGTGTGCAGGGGAAGATATTAGAGGGATGGTGACAGAGAGCAAGGCTCCGTTGGAAACCAGACTGCTGTAGACTGCACAGAACAACTTGTTTGTAAACATGTTGATAAAACTTTCTATTATTCAGATCCCTTTTTATCACTTACAATGAGTTATTACTTTATTTACTGCCCTTTAGGAGAGCTGATATGTGTGAGCCCACTCTCCACCTCCAATAATAGTGTGTGTCTTCTCTGACTGATTCTCAGTTTGTATTAGCATGCTTAAGTTGTCATCTGAACCAAAAACTTTCCTTTCCTGTACTCTGACTCTTTCCAGAAGATCACTCATTTATACACATTAGCACTTGAGATGCGGTTGGAACTTAAAAATTCTGTTTATGCAAAAATTAATCATTGAAGAACATCAGATATAATTTTAGGATTATGTGGGCAACTTTAAGAAGAGGTGGCAAACAGCCACATCTGCTATTTCCTGATGTATAAATTCAAAAGTTTGCTGGTCCATCAGGTTGTTTATTTAAGACCAGCATTCTTCTGGGTAGCTGCCAAGGAAAAGGCTACACCAGGTCAGTGCTTCTCTTTTTGTGTGCATACCTGTTCTTTTATGCTTTCCCAAATGTACTGTTTAAACCAACCATGACCTGTAGGCACAAAATTCTGCAGTATTTAGAGGACTTGTTTCTTCATTTAAAAAAAAAAAGCTTTCTTCGTATGCTGTGGGAAGGCAGTAAAGAAAAAAACCCCAACACAATAAAACATACAGCCACCTTCAAATAAAGGTTTTCTTTCCTCTGGGTTCAATTTTCCTGATATCTTAAATGTCTCTTATGCTTGTGGAGATTTGCTTTGCTGTTTGATATGTCCCACCTGTGATGCATCACTGAGCACCAGACACCCACAAGGGAGCAAGCTAAAATGTATTTACCTGCTTGGAATTTTCCTTTTTCTAAAGTGGCTGTGGAGAGACCCCACCCAGAACACTGTCTCATTTGCATCATGTCTCTAATCGTCCTTTTGTCCCTCAGAAAGCACTCCTGCTGAGAGCTAACGGAGAAATCCTGCGATTCCTTCATTTTGGTATCTTGCTTTACCATCTTCATTTCCATTTTTTGTTTGATAAATTAAATAGATAAAAGTGAACATCTCCTGCTTGGAGATGGCTAATCTTGCAGTATGTTTATTCATCAGGATTTGTAGTTTGTCTTCCCATTTTGGGCAGTCGGCACTAGTTTGAGAAGCTAGTGAAAAAAAATCACATAGCTTCTTTGTTTAGAGCAGAAGAATAATCCAGCTCTAATGGGTCACAGAGGACCCAGTATCCACTTCAGAGAAAGAAAATTATGAGTAGGTAAGTACGTTTTACATCTCTCTCTAGTTTGTGGGAAGCGCTCTGTTTCTAAATGACCCTTATTTCCCATCTGGGCTCGCTGAAGCTAAGGCCAAAGATATGGCTGCATTATGAACTACATTTAACAGCTTTCACTACTCTCCTGGTTCTCATCGTGAGACTAGCAAAAAAGTACAAGGTGGCAACATGCTCCCGTCATGAAGCAGAGCCAGGTGCCCTGGAAAGCCTGACTAGTCTTGCCCTCTGACACTAGGACTGTAAAATGGGCATCTTTACCAAACACAGCCTGCTTTCCAAACACCGCCGCTTCTCTCCACTATGAGGTCCCTGCTCTGTAAGAGTTATTTCGCCACCTCAAAGGGGACAGCTGTAGTCCAGGATGGTTCTCTTCAGAAGTTGCCACATGCTAGAGAAGGCATTTGCAGAATCATTAGCTTTGCCCTGACACTGGCTACTTGAAGTCTCAAATTCATTGTCTCCTTGGCTTTGAGAAACATACTGTGTTTAAAGTCCATGGCCCTAAAGAAAAATAGCTCATAAACTCAAGACCTTTGTAGTACATAATGAATACTAAATGGTTTTAAAAGAGCATGATGCACTATTTCTCAGGCATGGCTTTCTCCAAGTAAATGACTCAAACATATTTAAAAAGAAAGTTAATTACAATGTGCAATTCTAAGCTCACTTAAAGTGACACCTATTTTATTTAAAAAGTGGTATATTTTACAAAAAAAGTGTTGGATGTCCCTAGCATCAAAGGAATAGACACATCAGGAATATGGTTTGGACAAGCCACTGCTTTATTAAGTAACACATCTGGGAACTACCTTTCAACAACTCATCCAGGACTGGCCTTCTTTTGTCTGCAATCTGTTCTACTTGAGAGAGAGCCAGACTTCAGCCCTTCTTCTCTCTAAGACATTTGATGGAGGTTTGCCATCAGCAGTCATCCCATCATGCTGGCTTTTGCTGCTGGGCCTGATACCCTCCCCTCGTAAGGGACTCACAGGGGGAAAAAGGTGACAGTCTCTTTATCAGCAGCATCTGGAAAACCAGCCATAGACCATATCTTCTTTAGGAGATATCTATCTTTCAATCTGGTTTTAAGTCCAGGTAATTTCTCACAGTCTGCCTCAAAACACCGTATAGCCTTTCATTATCCAATACAAACTTAGCAAGGATCCAGACTCCTTTCTGAACTTTAATGGAACTGAACACATGACAAGTTATGGAAACAGTACGTTTACTACCATACTTATTCAAAATCACCATTTTCTAAGAAAAATAAGGAGGGAGACCCCATCAACTTCGTATTGCTCAGGTTGCGCATGGCTGGACATTCTTTTGGCAGCAGCATCCACCTGATCTGACCCTACTGTGTCTTAAGAGAGATTTTGTACATGATGTTGAAAGAAACCTTCTCCATCAGTAGAATGAAATAGTAGGCTTTATTAAGAGAAAAGTAACCGGTCTGCCATTTTCAATGAGAATGCTATGATGCAGTGCTGTCATTCAACAAGAACACTACGATTTGTCCTTTGTGCTGTGATAAATTTTAACTGAGAAAATATCAGAAACATACACCCTGAATTTTTTATCTGGCTAATACTAGCCTTTTTCCAATTAATTCTGTAGAAGGGTTGTGTAAATGTTAAGGCCTACCAGAGTTTGCAAGTTGAGCTTCAGCTTTTGTCTGACCAAAACATCTTGGACAAAGGTACACCTAAATTTTAGATAGGAAGTCCTTAGTGATCTTCTGAAATTACCTATGTTGCACACATAAAGAATGAGGAGGGGTGGGCATTTCTAAAGATCCTGAGAGATCAGTCTTGGCAGCTCCACTGAATGTGGAGGAAACCAACACAGTGCCTCCCTCAGTCTGAGATGCAAGTTGTCCAGCCTCTCATGCAGGTAGTATCTCATGGAGCAAGGTGCTTTTATGAACAATGGAGGCACTGGCAGCAATGCACGGATGTGACTTGCTCAGGAGGTGAGAGGGGCCAAATGTCCATGTGTCACATGTGGGGATTTCAAGTAGAAGGCAGGAAAGACACCAACAGTTGAAGTGAGGCCCTTATGGAGTTGAAGAGAAAGCAGGAAAGTAGGATCCTGACTTCTACCTGGGACAGTGCGTAGCTAGAGCTCCAGACCTTGGCCCTTGAAATGAGTATAGATTTAACATTGCACCATCATTGTGTGAACACTGACACTCCCAGGACTACCTTTCCTCAGCAGAAGTCCTAACCTAGAGGCTTCTCAGGCTTCTTTGTATTTGTCTGGCTTGCAGGAAGAGAGGTGTACATGTAGTATAGCCCTGGCCTGACGTTTGAGACATTTTTATGGGCTTTAGGTTCATATCCCTTGAGGTGATGTGATTTATACTTGTTTTTTTCTTCTTTGGATGTTTTAACTACTAGAATATAAGAGAAGAGAGACCCAGGAGCAGCTTGTATGTTAAACCACAACTAAACTTTCCAGTTCCAACAGGGAGAATGTAGGTGACACAATGTCTAGATTGAAATTTCCTCCTTAGAAGTAGGTTCCCACCCTGCAAGAAGAGACTGTGTCTGAGTACATGTGACTCTAACTATAGACAGCTCGGGAGCTTTCCACAGACTGTGGAAGAACACACCGGCTTTTAGCACTGAAGACTGAGTAATGCTGGATTGTAGGCAGTCCAGATTGTTATCTGTGATTTAGGTGGAACTTCAGTTCTTAAGTCACAACTTAGATTGGGTAGAGAGGGATGGTATCAGGCCTTTACTTTCTGAGCAACAAAGCTAGAAATCCATAGAATCACCAGTCTTAAGAAGTGGATTTTTAAAGTAAAACAGTAAATCTTGCAGAAGTCATGATAAAAATTGCAGCATAATTTGATAAACCCTATATATCAGAGAAATAAACTTTTATCCATCCCAAATCCTGAAAATGCTAATATGCTTTTTATCTGCTAAAGATAAGGTAAGAATTCAGTTTACGGAAGGCCTGAAATATAATTTAATCTTAGTGGGACCATTAGCAAACATATGCAATTTCAACTACTAGCACAGCTAAAGCAAGCAGGAATCCTTCATTAGAGGAAGAAAAATATTCTCCAGTAGTTTCTGTTCTCTTTCCTAGTAGGACTTCATTAGTGTTCATGGTAAAGTAGCTAATATTTTATGAAGTAAAATGATAAAATGTTAGTAATTGACAGATAATACATTTCAGATAATAGAAAAAAATAAACCAGACATAGATCTGAAGGAAAGCTTCTGAGTCCCCTGGAAATCCAGTTCAAATTTGTATCTTGGGACCCTAGTAGCCTCCCTTAGTAACTTGTTGCATCTCTTTCTATGCAGTATCTGATAAAACTGTAGGACTTTTTGTGAAACTGTGGTAACAGATCACTGGTGAGCATGCAGGTGAGAAGGTACAGACTCTTGGACTGCTGAATTCAGCAGTGTGTCACATACTGGGACTAAAACTTTCCTTTCTGCTATCTGGACTGCTGGAATCTGTATGAGCTGATAGCATCCATTGTACTATGACTAAGTGGTGGAATTGTCTGTCTTCCAGGAAGAATTCAACAGCAGGTTCTAAATGCTATTCTTCCTTATAGCTATCAGTGTTTTTTTAAACAGCTGTTATAATTAGCTTATGCAATGGGCTGGAGAAGACTGTTTCCAAGCTCCACGACAGTCAGGTTTCTGAGAACTTGGTGGCTTTGCTGCAGACACCGCGTCTTGTTAGAGCTCAATCAGAGAACAAGGATCGTTACGGGTTTTGGAACAAATTGCCTAAATTAATCCCACCAAGAACCCACTATTACCAGAATGGTCTGGTCTGTAGGAATCTGAAGACATGCTCAATAACTTTTTTGTTAAAGAGAATTATATATGGTGCGAGGTAAAAGCAAATTCAGTAAGTTTGCTTTATTTGCATATTTATTCAACCAAAATCAAAAGAGGCTTATATCTGGGCATGCTAAGCTCCCTGATGTCACTGAGCTAATATTTTATTGTTATTTATTACCAGACATTTTGAAGGTGAAAGATATCGTTGCGTCTTGGCATACTGTATATTATTTGAATTAAGAGTAGTCCGGCTTTTCAAGAACAGGAAGGAAATGTGTGACAACTGAGCGAAGATTAACCAGAGGAAAGTAACTCTGCAGTGCTATCTTCACAGATTTGGTTTAGATTATTTTATAGAGGAGTCAAAGGTAGGCTATGATTTCTTCTGAAATCAGCAAGTCGGAACATGCATGCTTGGGTAAAATTTGACCCATAGGATAAAGTCTGCCATTGCAAAGAGAAGATCGGTGCTATCATATACAGCCATGTGTACACGTATGTTTAAGAAAGATTATACACATATGGAAAATCACGTCTACTTTATTGCCCTTCTAAATGTCCTCCCAGGAGCTTTTCTCAACACTGTCAAACATTAAAGACTTTTGTTTGAAAGTGTGGAATTTGCTTTGTTTTTCCTTGGAAAGGAGTACATCTTTCACTACCACAACCTTCTGTAACCCTCCTGCCCTCCTCACTCCCACACCCCCACACAAAGACACTCCTTAATTGTATTACTGTTAGGCTGACCTCCAACCCCTACTAAAATGAGGACAAGGCTAGTTTTGTGTTTCATGGGATAACAATTTATGAGCAATTAAAAATGAAGAGACACAAAGCATTCATCACAGTCTCAGCTAGACAGGCAGCTGAGGTCAAAGGTTCTAGCAATGAAGTGTGCACAATATATTTTTATCTCTGTTTTCACTAAGAAGGAAACGGGTTAGCTAAAAATTATGGCATGCAGCCTCCAGTTCAAAATAGGTGCACTTAATCTTTCAAGACAGTCCATGCTTGGGCAGATAGGTTATGACAGCACACGCACACGCACACACACACACACACATGCTTCCAGTATCTGTAGAAGAATTCAGAACATGTTATTGGGAAACTCAAACACACAGTTGCTTAAAATGAGATGCACTGAGTACCCCAAATGCTTATGCGGCTTACAACTTAGCAGTTATAGTCGTCATGTGAAACATACCTTTTTCTCTGATCCCTAAAAATGACATGTGGTAGGATTTTATCCCTTTTGTTCATATTTCAAACTGCATTTGTGTCGTGGTTTAACCTCAGACGGCAACTAAGCACCACACAGCCGCTCGCTCACTCCCCCATGGTGGGATGGGGGAGAGAATCAGAGGGGTAAAAGTGAGAAAACTCGTGGGTTGAGATAAAGACAGTTTAATAGGTAAAGCAAAAGCTGCACACACAAGCAAAGCAAAACAAGGAATTCATTCACTCCTTCCCATGGGCAGGCAGGTGTTCAGCCATCTCCAGGAAAGCAGGGCTCCATCATGCGTAACGGTTACTTGGGAAGACAAACGCCATCACTCCAAACGTCCCCCCCTTCCTTCTTCTTCCCCCAGCTTTATATGCTGAGCATGACGTCACATGGTATGGAATATCCCTTTGGCCAGTTGGGGTCGGCTGTCCTGGCTGTGCCCCCTCCCAGCTTCTTGTGCACCTCCAGCCTTCTCAGTCGGTAGAGCATGGGAAGCTGAAAAGTCCTTGACTAGTGTAAGCACTACCTAGCAACAACTAAAACATCAGTGTGTTATCAACATTGTTCTTGTCCTAAATCCAAAACACAGCACTGTACCAGCTACTAGGAAGAAAATTAACTCTATCCCTGCAGAAACCAGGAAATTTGGGAGCATGGAAACGTCATATGTTTACATTCCTGAAGCTACAGTAGATAATTTACATAAATATGGAAATGAAAGTTTCCATGTTAGTGTCAGTATCATGGTACTTCTGTATCTCCACAACCGAAAAAATGTCCTGTAGAGACTTTTTGTTTTGTTGTTGCTATTTTTTAAGACAGACTGTACAGTTACAAACCTGACACTGATTGCTGATTTAAGGTCTGTTATCTCAGTCTGGCATGAGCAAAAGTATTGGTGAATCATCTATTAGATGATGCCATAAATCTGTCTCAGTGTGATTTTGCAATGTGTCATATTTCCAACCTGGATCCAGACTAAAAGCTGAGAGTGAAGAGTTTTGAATTGTCATTCTAAAAGGACTCGATCTGCTTGTTTAATCAAAGCACCTGAGAGACAGTGCCAACAAGAACAAAGTGAAGCATCGCCTAATAGGTTCAATTTTGCTAGAATTGTGAATGAACACGGGCATATATATACATGTACAGTGCTTGTGGGATTACAGTAATTGAAAGTCCACTTACATAAATAGGGACATTTCTAGCCTTCTGCAGTAATTTTCTATTAGAAGAGAAAATGTAAGTTAAAAATGTATTTCATTTGCATCAGAATCGCATCACTTTACAGGTGGATAAATTATACAAACTGCCAAGCGGTGCCTAGGATCTGTGCTCTATTTTTGTTGACAGAAATGACACTACAGTTTATTCAATAAGGGATTCTTTTGAGTAAAAAAAAGTGATTTATGTGAAGCATGACATCTTTTCTTCTGAATTAAGCCAAATGATCAGTAAAGAGGGTTGGTATTGATTGGACTATAGAATATGGTGCATTTGTTAAACAGGAGTTTCTTTTCACTGGGGCTGAAAGCCAGTAAATAGTTCTCAAAGAAAACAGGGGAGAGGTAAAAACTCAATGAGACTTTCAGTCACTGCTGGCAACTAGAAAAAAGAAGGCTTAATAAGAAAGCAAGGTGAGAGATTTAGTGGATTGTGTCAGAAGGATTTATTTAATTTCTGCAATTTTGAGAGCATTCTTCAACAAAAGAGATGGTTCCGTCAAAAGCTCTAGTGAGAACATAGACATGAAAGTGGAAAGATGCTTTAAGCATCATGAGTATCTATCATGCAAACATAGTCTAATAGGATTAAGTGCTGTCCTACGTGCTAGGCCTAAACTACCTAGGGACATACACACAAAAAGCCGATGGGAGCTGCTCATGTGTTTCTCATGACCACGTCAGTTAACACATCAGCTATGTTTGGGACTCATACTGCAACAGAACAGTGGCTCCCTCAAACATCTCAGAGCCAGCCACATTGACAGTGGAGAAGACCCCATAGAAAGCTTTGGGAAATAATTAGTTATCAATTCTTTTTTTTTTTTCTTTTTTTTTTTTATATATTAAAGGACAATAGTGAGTAGACTTGGTTCCCTGTGGCAAAGTAGGAGCAGTGCATAGGGAGAGAGTAGTCTTTCAGGACTCATAAAAAGTTCTGTCATACAGGGGGATTATGTGAGATAAAATACGGAAATTATTGTAAGAATACTGTTTTGTGTATATAGTATATATATCGTATATGTATATACACTATATGTACAAGAGTATATATAGTGTTCTAACTATCATTACTGTTACAATGTGCAGTGGAATATGAAATTTTTACTTTCATCTTGAGTGGAGTGAGTCATCAACAAGGTGTGCAAATTCTCTGAGAAATAGCAAAGCTGGTGTTAACGATAATCTCAAATTATGAGTTAAAGAATACATTTTTGGGGGTTGCATATTCCATAAGAATTTAAGAATGAAACAACGATCATTTAAATTCAATATTTTGGCTCCAGTCGTAGCTAATAGCAGATGTCTAGGGAATAACAGAATGGAGAAAGAAATAAGAATACAGCCAGGCCTCCGTGAGTCCTTAAAATTATATAAAGGAACCTTTCCTACAGCGTGTCTCTATTTTATCATTCTTTTCAGGGCAGTTTACATGTTTGAGCTGAGGAGTGTGTTGTACTTGTAGAATTACCTGCGCCTGGCAGCCGTGGCCAGTCCAGCCATTAAGGAACCAACATGATGCCTGAATAGCTCAGGAAGCTGAGACATGATCTGTCCTAAGGATAGCAGGGATGCCTCTTTCCACCAAGGGTCTTTCAGTTCCTGGCCGGAGGAATTCCTGGGATTTATCATGCAAAATGGGAATTAGGATGTTCGAGATTAGATTACCTTAGATGCTTGTGGAGCTCTGCTATGGATGTGTCCTGTTCTCTGTAGCCTTTTAACTGCCTTCTTTAGCTCAGTTAAGGTTATGTTAAAGTCAAGGTGAGTCTGCATGTTCCATCTTCTTTTCTAGGCACAGAGGAAAGATCCCTCAAATTCTCTGCTCTCTTATTTTTGGCAGAATCCATGAACATTTTCATATGTCATTCAAAGACTGATGGGGGGAACAGTTTGTTGTTATACCGGCACGGTGTCCAGACCTTTAGCACTGCCCAATGTGAGTGTTCAAGAAATTTGTGCTAGTCTGAGAATAGGTTCATGATTCTTTCTTCTTGCACAGCAAAAACTGCCTCTGGTGTCTTACCAGATTGCAAACTGCAGTGGTTATAAGGAAATCTGTTGCATGCATTGCCTTTAACGAGTTTGTTTCCTGTTATTTTGGAATTGGAACAGCCTACCTACAAGGAGAGCTTGGGCTGGGAGAGGATTTGATCAGCTTGGTGACAAAGGTCCTACTTCTAACTGACTTTCAGTTGCTAGGTGAGGGGCAGAGCAGGCAGTAAGGTGGTGAGATGTCAGTGATGGGTTGTACTGCCTTGATTGCATTCTGTGTCAGTCTGTGCACGTACGGGCTAGGCTCAGTGCTGTTGCTTTGGCTGGTGCAAAGTTGGACTGCATCCGGCAAGTCTTGACAAAGGAATAGCCACTTGTCTTGATCGCTAGAAGTTATCGAATTATTTTTTTGTCCCCAAGATGGTCACTAACATCAAAGAAGTATTTTTAGATTGTGGGAGTGTGGATGGATTTCTATCCCCAGATACGGGTTCTTATTGTGGCCATCTACCATTCTGCTCAAACAGCCTTTCAGTGTCCACCTCCTGCTTCTATCTGGGATCAAAGTCAGCAAAGAGTATTTTTCTGAAGGTCACCACAGCTAGGTTTTGTGTCTTGTTCTGCTAAGGAATGACTGTGAGGGAGGAAAGGAGGGAGGGAGGGCTGGGAGAAGGCAGGGAGTGCATTCTGCAGTTCCCCTGGCCAGAAAAGGGGTGAGCACATCCCCTTTGAGAAGACATCTGATATCCTCTAGAGAGAGCTCCCTGGGAAAGCTCTGATCTGATTATTTTTACTGAGCTCATCGGGACAGTGTCGGAGGGTACCAAGAGGTCACAGGATATTAGTTAAAGCATCACCACATTTTTGGGGGATTAATTCCGACATTATGCTTTCTAATGTGGAACACTTCTCGTTTAATTGAGTTAATAAATTCAATCAGATGTTAACATTTGGTCTGCAAAATAAGGAATCAAGTCTCAAAAGCATCTTGATAAATGACAAGAATCTTAAATAGGTGGCTTCATAAATTATAGATGCATATATTTACAAACATGTCCACATACACAGTGGTATGAACATGTCCTTTAGTAAATGAAACACAGCACACCTGAAGCCTGAATTATCTCTTTGGTGGACCTTGGAGATATGCTCTTGGACAATGCTGACTGACCACTATGTGGGCAGCTTATGTACTTCTCCTGTCTGTTTCACCCTGGGCTTAGCTCAGGCCACTTCACACCTTTGCAAAGGCTGGACACAAACCCCCGACCCATTTCTCTCCAGATACGAGGATTTTGGTGTAACCTAAGGCTAAATATTTTGTTGGTAGTCTTAGAATTTACACTGTGAAGAACTGCGAAGTCAGGAATATTAAAATGTTTGTAGAATTGACACGCACAGAGAGCTGGGTGTAAAACAGAAAATAAAATCCAAACCTTTCAAAATAGCACACTCTTCCACTATCTCTCCTGTAAAGACAGGAGTTTTGCTCTGCATGACCTCCTTTTTGTCTGCTTGTCTGCTGGTCTGCTGTTGCAGTAGCACCGTCCCTGAGGCTGAGATCTGAAACAGGATACAGATGATCCTTAAAGGCAACGGGATCTTCAGCAGAAGCCTCTGGGGAGCTGAGGATGTTTGGAAATCAGCCAGCTAGTTTTTAAAAATCCTGCCCTAAATATTTACGAAAACTATGTAACATTTCACGCCTCTCCGCTGTCCCTCTTTGTGGCCTTGATGAAAAGCATCACAAGAAGTGGTGCCCTGGTCCTGACTGGTTTCCAAGTCTCATTAAGTACAATGGGTTTGCAAGTGCTTCCGTACATACCGGCTGCACTACATCATCCCTTGCATTCCTGGGGCTGAAAGCTGCAGAAGGCAGCCAACGGGGAGGGGATAAAGAGCACACTTTTTGAGGCTCTCTTTTCCCAGCTTCTATTCTTTGCTCCAACCAAAGGAATGAAATCGCAAAGCCATTACCTCATTTCTGAATAGTTTGGAAGGCAGCTCGCTTCGCTGTTTCAAACTCAGGGGGGATTCTTCAGCTGCATGGAAAAGTGGAAATTTTGTAACTGATTTTTGTTTGTTTGTTTGCTTTATAAGACTCACACTTCATCACAAAATGAACATGAAATGGTAGTGAGTTGGAAGTTGAAATGCGAGAGTTTGCAGGGGCTTGTTTCCCAGAATTTGATTACAGGCATATGTCTCCCCTGCAGCTTTTAAGATTTTAGTAATTAATTTTTTTCTAGAATTTAGATGATGCTCTCTCTTTTTTGCTTCCCCCACTTCTCTCTTTTTTGAGTACCTCACACGGATCCACCTGAGTTTGGTAAGGAAAAAATAATCTCTGGGATTTTGTGAGGCTTTCTGATAAATCCTGTGCTTTAATTTGTTTTCTTCAAATTGCTCAGTACAAAATGTACTAAAAAATCAATGCTAAGAGGAGCATCATATGGAGAAGCTTTAATTGTTCAAGTAAAATAACAAAGTCTCACCTAGACATAATCACAAATGGAGTAGTTTTGTTTTCACATGGTGTCTAGTTCATTTAGTCTTTCTAATGAAAATTTTTTCCTTGAATGGAGAACCTCAAAATATCAGACAAACCTCAGTGTATGCCGTTAAATCATAATTAAATCAACAGACATTCTCACATCAGAGCTGGTGCTTGGAGATCCATTTTTAACAGGATATTCCTTTAGTAGGGAATCCAGGCTGAGCAATTGGATATCTTCTGCCTGCTGGTGCTATATATAGCAAAGCAAAAGTCATTTTGAAATGCAAGGCAAAAAGGAAGACTTCATCAATTGTACAGCTTTTCTTTTGCCTGAGTGTTTATGGCAGCCCTGACCTGAGTTCCATAGTGTGCTGTACATGCAGAAGCTCCTGTGTCTTTGTAGATGGGTAGTGCTTGGGTGCTGCTGACCTGGTCCAATATGCTGACCTGGTCCAATATACAGACCTTTATCCTTACTTTTAATGCTTTACAAGTACCTTGGCTGGACTCATCCATCTTCCCAGTCACTTGTCCAAGAAGTATGTGGCTCCCATACCTCAGTACCTACGATTTTATTTGGAACGTGGCTCCCACTTCTAGCCCATCCCTCTCTCCCATGCACTGAAAGATGCAAAGGCCTGGTCCTTGTCCCTCAGCGGATTTCTCTCTCTTTACGATTAGGCATTATAAAAAATATTTGCAGAGCCTATTGAAATCTCCTGATGTGCTGTTCTATTGCATCTGTCCTTTTTCACTTTTTATAGCAGCTAATTAAATTGCTTCTCTGTTGCATCTATGTCATGCAATAAATTAAATGTTGTGTAATATGTACTTAATACTTTGCTTCCTATCAGTGATATGGTATAGTTTGCCAAGCTCTATCTGATTGTACGTGTGAAATCCAACATTACGTAGCTATTTTTATAAAGAATAAGATTCTACCGAGGTAGAAGGCCTCGTACAAGGTCTGTGTATCAAAGTGTTCAAAACAGTCCTTTGGTAGGACTTTAACAACCTAAAAGTCTTAAGTTGAGTCACTAAAATAAGATACTTTTATACTTCCACCTATCGAGAGATACAATAATGAATTGTGCTAAAGATGTTGATATCAAAGTGTTTTCCATAGATGAAAAGATGCATTTTAGGAATTTAGAAGAGGGAATCACATTTTATCAAAACAGTGGCGTACTAATTATAAGTGTCAGGTAAAGAAGAGAAAAAAATATTTGTGAAAACATTTTGCAATGGAAAATCAATGACTGAAAGAAAGTCTAAAACATCAGAAATCTGAAATAATACCTCTTTTGTCCTTTAGTTTTATTAAAAAAATAAATTTCCCTGATGTAAAGAAACAGCTTTTTAAAATTTCATTTTCAAACAGGACTTATAACTCATTTACATATGCAAGTGCCTTAGATTTTTTTCTCCTTTTTTCTATTGAATGTATCTATTAAGGCTTACATATATGATAGTTATAGCAAACGGTGACTACTGGTTAGGAACTAACATATACTACTACTATTTTTATGCAACACCTGAATATCATTTTGTGAAAAAAATACCCATCAGAAAAGAATTGTTTGATGGAATGTGTTTGTTTTCCAGATTTGCCAGCGTTTGCCCACTCACCAGGTTCAGAGTGATGGTTCAAATTAAAACACAAATCCTCAAAATCACAATAAATTTTTCAATTTGGAACACAAACCCTAAAAATTTAATCTGGCTATTTTGGCTGTGAATCAGAAAAACATATCCATAAAACATTTAAGCATTAAAATTAATCTCATTTAGAAGCCTATGCTTATGTATGTTGTTAAGTTGGAGATCCTAGAAATGGCATGTAACAGGCGGTGCCTCTGCTTCTCTAAATTTTAAACAGCCAATTTGCTGTGGAAGAAAAAGAGCTAGGCAGAACATCTTTGTTTCAGTAAATGCCAAAATATTTTGCAGAATTTTAATGGCTAAAATTTTAGAAGAGTCAGTCTCCCATACCCAAACTCCTGTTGAAAAGGTCAACTTCAACACAATTCTCTTCATGTGAAAAATTTAGAAAGATTTTGCTTTCACTCCAACCCAGAATAAAAACAAGTGTTAAAACCTCATGAGTTGTCGTGAAAAGGAAATGTTCCTTTAGCTTTGGTGGCAAATCAAGGACCCTGTTCCCTTCAGTGAGTGTCATTAACCACACCCAAAAAGTGACTCCAAAGAGAGTATAATTGTCGCTGTCTGCAACAAAGGTAGCACCATCTCCTTGTGAGTTATTGATGTCAAACCTTTAGTATAACTTTCTTCTCACAGAGGCCTTGATCCAACAAGGAATTTCAGAATGTACTGAATTCAAGCACAGAAAGTAATCTAATATCAGTGAGATTACTGCCTTTTTTTTTTAAGTTTAAACATGTACTTAAGTTGCACTGGAACCAAAAAGCCTTCGTTCAGGGAGCTATGGTACAATGTATAAGACCAAACTGTAATACTGGTTGTAAAAATTGAGTGCATTTCCTCTAAAACTAGTAAAATGACTTCTTAATAGATGCATTTGAGCTGAGTTTATGTATAGCATGCAATGTTGACTCCCTGGAGATGAAGCAATAGCAGCTAGATAGACTGCTTCCTATATCATGTTTTTGAGCTATCCTCTGTTTATGCTTACTGTAAAAGTATCCTAAACAAGGGGGTGACAGAATATCTGAATGGCAGCATTATAGCAATGGTGCACACCAACACACAGGCCATTAATAACATATGAAACCTCCAATATTTTCTCTACATTGCTTTTTAAAAGGACCTTTGCTCTAACCCTTATAAATAATGCCAACAAAGACACGTTCTTTTTTCAATACACTTCCCATCTTTTCTCACATCCAGTGCTAAACTCCTGCTACTCTAGCTAGCAAAGTGTAGGAACAAGCTGTACATGAGGGGAGACATGTTAACAGTATAAAACCATAAACAGTACAGATTAGTGTACTTCTAATAGCTAAAACTAGTGTACTATTTTTCATTTAACAGTGAGAAAGGTGTCCCAGGATACCACAGTGCAGGAGCACAAGGGGAAGCCTTTTCGTTGTAACCAAATGTTGTATAATTTTAGCTGTCATTGCTGGATATAACGCTTCCCACAGCATATTTTCCTTTGAATCATGACTGACCTTCAAGACTGTCGATGCACCCTTTCTGCCACAAAAGCCCTTTTGTCTCTCTGTGTTTGTGTGTATGTGTGTCCATTCTGCCCATTTCCTCCTCGCAGTGAAAAACAACCGCTTGAGTTTTTCTTGTTTTTGTTTGAGAATCACAATCTGATCGAAAGAGATTAGATAAATCAGCAAGTGATAATATGAAGCCATTAATACAACTTTTCTGCTCAAGTGGTTTGGCAGCCTTTATCTGCTGGCTTAAACTTAAACAATTACAGGCTTCCAAACTAATTACAGCACAGAACATTATAGGATTTATGAAATTTGGCAGCTATCACTTAAAAAAAGGGGAAGGAAAGGAAGGAAGAAAAGTTCATAACTATCCATTATGGAAATGTCCTGAAAGTTCCTCAGAACAGAAATAATATACTACTGGTAAAGCCCTTCAGCAGCTCTGAGCATCTTGACTTCTAATTTGTACATTTTGTTCATTTTTCATGCTTCATAAGCAAGTGTTTGGAAAATGCTGTGCAGATCTTATGCCAGCAAAATGTCTTCTATACTATTTAATTTACAGCATCAATGCCTTAATTATATTAACTAATACACAGCCTGTAAATAAGTTGACAGTTGTCTACTGAAAAGCCTACTGTAGTTTCCATCCTTTGCCAAACACTGCTCTAGTCCTTGTTGCTGGAGACAGATCACAACAGGGAAAACCATGGGGATGACTAACGGGTGGCAGAGCACTTACTGACTGGGAGAAGAGAAAGCGGCACCAGCACATCCCAGTGCTTCTGCAGAGGAACCTGCAGCTGGGGACGCTGGGACTCGGGGATAGGTGGTGGCTGTGGAGCAGCACGAACTGGCCCCACAGGAGTGCTGTGGGGGCACGCTCCTCCTAACTGGGAACGTGGGTCATTTAGATTGTCAGCTAAACAGTCAAAAGGCCAAACACCACAAATGGAAGGAGACTGTGGTCTCTTTTGGATCAGGGTAGGGGCACATCAAAGTCATTTTGTCGGTTATGCCAATTAAAGTCAAAGAGCAGTAGCTGCAGTAAGGGCAAAAATGTTTTTTTTTAGTATAACAGTGACCACTGCACATTTCAGACATCATGAGTAAGATGTCCCCAGAATCATGAGATTTCCTTCATATAATAATATGACTTAATATAATTATTATACTGATTTCTGATCCCATAGGGCTGCAATACTTGAGGGGCTGAGAAGGTTTTCTAAAGTGAAAGTGGAGATCTAGTTGTAAAACATGGCTTCAGAAGCAAAGGTTTAAGAAAAAACCTACCTAATGTCAAAGTGGGCAATGCATCATGGGGTGGCATATGCTCCCAGGCTGAGGATCCAAGTGAGACCTACCGAGTTCCTGTTCCCAAGGAGCATATTATTAGTGGTTGGCATTGTGTTCATACCTTCTGCTCAGGAAGATCTCTAATTGTAAGAAGATCCTTGTGACCTTCTTCTGTCCTTAGGATAACTTTAGTCGATGAACATTCCCTAGAAAACATGCTAAGAAAGCAGTCTCATTTATAGTACCAGCAATGTAATTTCTGCTCTGCGTTGGTGTTTCATTCCTGATAAAGCAAAAGGATCATACATAGGGAAGGGAGAGCAGGTTCATCTTTTTAAGTAAGACCAGACTTCTTCTGCTGAGAGAAGTGACAACCACCACCACCTGCAACAGTGATTTTTTTGATAATTTACCTACCTGAATGCCTTAAGAACCTGTCTGAAAAGCAATTTGTTTTAGTGAGTCTCATTAGATTATATTGCACTAGACTTGTAAGTAAGCAAACTTGGTTGGGCCATTTGTGAGACAATGGTTGGGATGGAGGAGGCCACATTTGTGACTCTCATTGCAATCCACCAAGATGACTGCAAACATAGACCCCTGCAAAACATAGACCAACTTCAAGGCTCAGTTTTAGCTGCTTTTATTATTCCAGTTTGGGCTATGTGCTGGCTAGGCACTACATAAATGCTGCGTGTTTTTCCTACAGTGTCTCTTATCACTGGCTTTGCCAGAAGTGATAGGTGAGAGTCAACAGGATGACAACTAATTCAGGGAGAATACGGGCTGGCATGAGTCAGGTTCTGCCCTGCAGACTCTCCATCGCTATCAGTCTGTACTGAGGCAAAAATTGCCCAGCACCATTTGAAGCTATCCAGTCCTCCACTCTGTTCTCTCTTAATCACCAAACTCCTAGGCATTAGTCTCACTTTTTCCCTGTGATTAATTAAGCGATCATCTTCTTTAAAGATTTATTTCCTTTTCTGAAAAAATAAAAAATTGATGGCATTTTTTAATGGAATCTTAAGATTTGATCAATGTCCACAAATGCTGTAAGAATACTGTAGGCAAAGCAACAATTTTTAAATCAATCTTTTTTTTTCTACATCCATCTCATTCCTCTATGGAGGAAGTCCACAGATGAAAACTAAAATCCAGGCTGAGGTGAATATAAAAACAAGCCATGCTTTTACAAACACACCTGTAATCTGATGATCAACACTGTAACTGATTTAACACAGACACTCCAGTACTTTTCCTTGGGGCAAAGTGCCTTGAATTCTAGCTGAGATGTATACGCATGCATGCAGACACACACATGTACATGCATACATATATACATGCCTACAGACACATGATTATACACACACACACGTGTAAATGTTTAGTTTGCTAAGTATTGCTAAAGAGCCACTACAGTTAAGTAATGTGATTCATGGTCGAGTAGCATAAAATTAATCTGGCTAGATTTAATCTGGCTAATTAAGGTTAATTCAAGTGAAGGTAGGTCTGCCTATGTTTCAGCATGGTGCATGCTTCAGCATGTGCTATAGGAAACCACAGACCTTCAGTGTGGTCTTATGTTGCTAGTTTGTAATGAAGTGTGCTTCACCATGTTTTGAATACTACTACAACATGTGCAAACTAACTTGAAGGAAATATGAGTAAAAGTATCCACGTGACTTTGTATCTGCAGTGCTGTTCTGTATATTCTGATATGATCCGTGAGGGTATTATGAGGCTGAGTGGATCTAGATTCTTATAAAATGCCATATATTTGTTAAAAGATACTTGCCAGGTATTTGTTAAAAGAACATGAGTGTGTTCTTTTAGTGCTGAGGTTTACATTAAATAATGCTAAAACCCACCAAAAGCATAGAGAATGCCTAGATACATTACATAGTCCATGTTCAACGAAGACTACTCATGAACTTCCTACTCTGCTTAGTCAACAATTCTCCTTCTGATCTGCCTTACACTCTGCATTTCATACTGACAGCAGAGTGCTGATGAGGTATAATAGCTAGATTTGCCAGATCTGTCTAGACTCAAATCTTTTCCCAGACTGTCCAAGCCAGAATTGGCTGAAGCATCAAATATGAGCATGATGCTGGTGGATCTCCTTTCTTTGCTACCCCAGCATGGAGTCTTTCTACTGGCCTGTTTGCAGGGAAGATGGGAATTGATGGGGCAGGGGATGTGCCAGCTATCTTTTCTCTTCCTGAGAAAACAGTATCCTGTCCTCCCCCGTGAATGCTGGATCCAAATTCTTCAGTTCTAGATGGTCCAAGTTATAATCTTAACTTGACACATGACAAACACTCTGAAACACAGATTGCTGGAGCCAAATATAGACATCTGGGAATCTGAAAAAAACGAGAGAGAACTAGACATGTGCTAGTGGCTTTAAGACAAATGCTAATAAAGGAAACAGAAACGTGATGATTGCCTCTCCTGGAGGATTGCAGGAATCAAGCCCAAGCCTCAAAAAAGGTGTAAAAGTTTGGGAAAGAGGATGAAATAGATGATATGTGACATGACAGAATTTTTAGCAGATCTAAAACTTGAACGAGCTCAAACCCTCACAAAGCTGTAGTCAGCTTTCTTTCAGTTTACACTGTAGATTATACCATTTCTTCTTTTGTGTGACAGGAATTGGGTCCTTTCACGTGGCTTACCTCAAACTCAGGGAGGCCAGGAGTAGAACATTTTGCGGCATAGAGTCCTGTCATGCAAGAGAAAGTGGGTGATGGCCAAATATGTGATGGCTGGAGAAAGTCACAGTGACTGAGAGTAAGGGTTTGTTTGCAACCTACTGCCAGGGTTACATTTTTGATCTAGCTAGGACAGGACTTTAAGAGATATGTGTGCTTGAAAATGGAGCATGTGCAATGTAGAAGTTCCCTCCATTGTTTCCTGAAGATCGATGTGGACTGATGCATGGAGTGTTTCCTTTCTCAATCGTGTTTTGATGTATTCTATGTGATGTAAATTAGCATTGGTTAGACAGCATACAGATTTGAAATGAAGGAAAAAAAACCCAAATATAAAACTTCATATCTGTAATATCTTCATGCAGTAGAGACAATGACCAAAATTTTAAAGCCAAGTGAATAATATTAAGCTCCTGAAAACATACCCAGGCCCATAAATAGGAAGTGGTGGTGAATACACCCAGTTTCTGTTAACTTCACAGAAAGTAAAGCTGAGGATTGGCTTTGTTTAAAAAAATATATCAGCTATCATTTCAGGTTGCCTAATCAGGCAGAGCTTGTGGCTGCAGGCTTCACAGCTCTTAATAATCTGCTGCAGGAAGAAGGGCACAAGAACGGGAAGCAAACAAAGGTGCAGAAGAAAAGGGAGGGAGAGGTGAAGGGATTGGACAAGAGCGAAAAGCATGCGAAAAAGGGGAAATTGCATGTTGGAGACCGTGAACTGGGAAGAGAAAGGAGAAAGAGAAGAGCGCAAGCACAGATGATGAAAGAAAAAGCTGGAGGAAAATGGATGAGCTGCAGTGAAGACAAGGGAAAGAAATGACTGAAGAAAACCCACCCAGGGACTCTTGCCAGTCATGGACAACACAAAGCACTGACCCAAGGGGAAATGATTCTGAATCTGACCGGGAGACAGTCGGAGCTGTGGGCCTCTGCATGGGATTTTGAGGAAGGGACCTTGCTGATTTTCCTGAAAAGTGGGTCGCCATGGGTTTTAAATGTGGAAGAGCATATATGAAAAGGCATTTTTGATCCCTGTCAGAAGACAAAAATTGGAAGAGGACTTGAAATGTACCATTCTGTGTATAAGGTGTCAGATAGCAGACAGACAGAGAACAATTAAGACTGCACAAGGCTCTCCATCAGCAGCATACAATGGGAATAGGATTTTCTTTTTCCCTGGATGTCAGCCCAGCCACTCAGGCGAGACGAAGAGAATTTCTTCCACTTAAGAAATCCTTTGTTTGGGAAAGAGCTGTTCAGGCCTCTGTTCTCTCCCCAGTCAAATTGTATGTAGTTTTCACGGAGAAGACTTCACTTTCTGAGGGGCATTGGTAACCAAACAGCTTCTGGACAAAGTGCAAAGTGCAGCAAGTCCAGAGTATCCTTGGAGTCTGACAGGGGGAGCTAAAGAATGAATGGAAACATTTTCAAATGCAAAAAGGTTTATATTTATTTTTGCAAAATTTGTCATTGTGATTTTTGTCCTGTGAACCTAGCAAGAGCAGAATTCATGTTTTTCTGCAGCGTGGATGCTCGGTCCTGTTCAGGTTTTTGTTGAATCGTGTTGACTGTATTCTCAATACAAGAAAACTGCACGTAAATCTGCATAAAACTTACCTAAGTCCTCATGGAAGTGTAGATGATTCCCATGAAAACTATTTAACTAGACTGTGAATAGCCAGCATCTATGCTAGTTTAGTTACAGGTTTTCTTTTCTCCTGATGTGCAGTACTGCATATTTAAAAAAAAAATGCAGTGGAGCTGTTCCACAAGGAAGGGAACGAGACATCCCCACTACCAGCATTTATTTAGCCTTTGCTCACTGAGATTAAAACTGCTGGATTCAGGAGAAGTTACTTGTCTGTCTGATTTTTTTTCTCTTATGCCATGAATACATATGTGCACATACATGCAGAAATGATGGAGTACATATGCACGTGCATGCACAGACGCATGCACACACACACTCACATACAGAGATGGAAACTTGGAACACAAACTTTACCACCCAGCTAATTGTACTAATTTAGTAAGCTCTGTGGATTTTATTACCAAGCTGATACTATAGCAAAGATACCAGGTTATCGATTGATAGATTTATGTGTAAAACATCTAAAGACTCATAAAATTATTAAAACAAATGTATGACTTCCCAGCTTGTGCACATTACTTGAAATTTCTTCTTCATAAGAGTAAAAGAAATCCTGGATATAGTTTGGAATACAGAGTTACTGCAATCAGCTATCTTTCAGTTTTACTTTTATTTCACTGTGGCTATGTATGATGTCAGTATTTACATGTAGTGCCCTGTTTGCTCTTACAGAGCAGACTAGAAGTCTCACAACTGGGCTTGACACTAAATCCTGCTTAGTGGAAGGAAAGAAGCCTGTCTGCCCCATCATTTCAAGAAACCATGTAACTAAAATGCACATTCAGTTCTTTATATCATAGTCTAAATGCAGAAATGCTTAGGAGTCCATTTTGTCAGCAGTATCTGCCTTATTGGATTACTGATTACAGGTAACACACTTTACAGGAATCTGCATCTTCAGATCACTTGGAAATTTCACCTGTTGCATACAGTGGCTATTCACTTGTTAGTGGGTGTTTCTCACCAGGATCTCATTTCATCTGTGCCCCATGGTCTGCCCTCACTTCCAGTTTGTTTTCAAGTGTAGTGTTATACACTGGTTCAAGTTCGTGTGCCTTTAAATGGTTTGGTTCCTTGATGCCCAAAGAAAATGCCTCTCCCTTCATGTGTGACCAGGAGGCTGAGATCAGCAGAAGGGGATGAAAACTGTAATGTGCTTCCCAAGCTGTCCCATCAGAATGTGGGCTGGCTGGTTGATAGGTCGTAGAGCAAAGCTTGGCTTTTCTTCGAGGGGAAAAGAAAGATTGGGCTGTATTGATTGATAAGGGGGGTACAAATGCTTGGTGGGTGGAAGTTATTTTAGTTTTTTGGATACTATCTCTAATTTAGAACTTCATTTCTGAGTGTGTATTCAAGCATCACATGGTTGTATTCATAAATACATCAAGTGGATTCCAGAAAAAATTAGCAATTAAGCAATTAGCTACAGAACTTGTATCTGCAAATGCTTTTTGCTGCACATATTTGACATTCTTTTGCTGGCACCCTGTGCTTTTGTAGTCTGGATGTCTTTACACATCCTGAAACTGCCTCTTTCTAATCCTTCATTATTTTCATCAATTTAATACAAGTAAAGTTGTGTGTTACAACAAGGAAAACCCCTCAAGTTCCGCATTAGCTTATTTTTTTTCAAAACCAGACTACTGTTCCTGTTGCCTCTTATTACAGAAAGGATGAAGCATGCATAAGACAGGACCAAAAGTCCAGGTTTAAGCAGACTACATATTGTCATCATTTTTCTTTGACAATTAGGAATAAATGCTGGATGCCAAAAAAAAAAAAAATTCTGAAAAAGGAAAAGAAAAGCCAGAAAAGAATATCAAGTGTTTTGTATTCTCTCAGTTATCTGCTACTACAATTGTACTGCATATTTACTAAAGCCAGAGCTGCACTACCCAGTGCTTCTCATTTTAAAACAATCATTTATGGGTGTTAAAGTATGCCTGTGAAAGCAGAAGTGTACTATGTCAATCAAAGCTAATCACTGGTACAGGCAAAGTGCTTTTGTTGGCCTCCATGCTCTAAGCCGTGCTTCCACATCTGTGTTTGAAGAGATTAGAGAGGTGCTTCATACAAGAACTGTATTAGTTAAAGCTGATCGACAGTATTTCGAATAAATCATGAAAAAGTTGAGTGCCAGAACGCTAGGCACGGCGAGCAAGTTTGAAATGGACTAGGGTTAAATCCGGATCCTTGCCATCCTTCCTACCCTTCCCTCCCCCGGACGCACACGTATAAACATCTACACACTTGTTCTTCTGAGAGCAATGCTGGTTATCTTCCTTCAGCCACTTTGCAGCTAACGTGCAGCTGCACAGCCAAACATACTCAAGCTTGTTTTTCCTGAGATACATACTGTTTATTGGCTGAGGCATTGATATCGTATTTGATGTGTTTATATCAGTCAGGACTGGCAAGGAATGAGGAAATGGGTGTTAAAGGAGAAGAAGAGCTCTTGCAAACTGCTGTGGTTCAGAGTTCTGCAGCTCCCCCACCTCCATTTCCAGCAGCACTCTCGCCTCATGAATGCCATACACTTTCAAATAAATTATGAGTGACAAGTATTTGAACCAATAAAGAGGGCACCATATTTTATATGCAGTAAATTTAATTCCAGATTGTGTTTCACCTCAGCAGTGTGACATGTTTATTGCTGTTGAAAGATGAAAGCACCAGGAGTTAGAGACAAGCGTCAGCAGTTCTAGTGGGCACCAGCAAAATGAAGATTTGACAGACTGGTGGCTGAGCCCGTGAAATGAAATGCCAGATCAAATTTTACCCAAAAGGGGTCAGATGTACTGTCATGCCCCCAGACTCTCAATACCAACTGAATAAATGACTCTGGTTCAACAAGCTGCCGAGGAAGGTGGTGTGCGATCCATAATTCACTGCTAGAGGGCTATGATGCCTTTCAAAATGCACCGATGATTGGTAGTGCCAGAACTGGCTTTGAGGATATGATGTGATGAAGTAACTCTGTTGGCTCTAAGGGCTTTTGAAAAGTACAATTAGCCAACTTCCAAAATTTGTTGTTTGGTCTGCCTCTGTCACTTTTGTCCCACCGTTGGACCTACAGCTGCCAACATTAGGAGTGAAAATCAAGCAATAAGCCATAAACTTGCTCAATAATACATGCATAAATTTGAGAGATTTCTTTCTGTTGGGGTGGCCCTGATCTGAGGAAAAATCTTTTGGCAATCAGCTACAAAATGATGTTTGGGTAGCATCACTCTGGAGGCTGAAAATAATAAAGAGAAGCATCGTGCCGGTTCATTCCAAGCCGAGCTTTGCCACCTCTCGTCATGTGTGGCAGCACTTACTCATGTGAGTTGTCCCGCTGGGAATTCTTAGAAACTATTTGTTTGAGGGTTACTTAATTTAAGTAAGGCTGGCAGAATTGGATCTGGTATTTGCATGCAACAAATTATAGTAGGGGCAACTTATATGCAGATGTAGTTGCACAATGCAGGAAAGATTCAGAGAATCTTTTGGCTTTAGCGAGACATGCTCACTACACACCTTCTGGTCAGCAAAACAATTTCTACTGACTCTTTTAAAAGTTTCAGATCAAATACCATTCATTGCCAATGGCCACAAACACTAAAAAATCTCTATCGGTGCTGATATCGGCAACAAAGATTCAGGTAACAGCAGAGTGTCAAATCTGCAGGTCAGCAAAGTAAACTCTCTGCTGCTTAAATCCACCCTGTATCTGCTGGGAAGACAAGACATATTTCAAGCTGCTGCTGCTTAGAAGTAGTTATAACATTTTTGTCTTCACATAACAGCGGACGGCTGTTCCAGATGTTTATCTCATTCCTGGTTATAAATCCTCCGGTTTCCAGACTGAAGCTAGTCATGGGCAGTTTATACCTATTTGTTCATGTGTCAGTCTTTTCAAAATAGCTTTAAACCTGGGTAAATAGCTTTTCACTCTCCCAGGTATTTTCCAGCCTGATGCATATATAGCCAGTCACCTGGGCTTTGTTTTGCTAAACTTACTGAGATCTCAGTTTTCCTGCTAATATGACAGGCTCTGGGCTCCCTGGCCATCATAGTATTTTCCTGTCACTACTCCAAATATACCAGCGATAGTATAAACCCTGCAATTTGGGTCAAACTGAACATGGGTGAGTAGAGCTCTAAACAATATTCCAGGTAAGGAATATAACGTTATATAAAGTTATCCATAGGTTTGAACCTCTGCCAGAAAGACAACGCTCGATCATCCTAATTTTGCACTTGCCCTTTTCATGGCAACCCCATGCAGAACGTTGTACACAGAGTACAGGTGCCACCAGCACTTGGACAGGGCAACGTCTTGGACACCTGGAACATCTTTCTAGTTTCCGACTGTCTGAGCTCCCAGACATTATCTGATGTTGGTGATATTTATATAAAGTGACTGACTGCCTTTTCTATGGATTTCCCAGGGTGGTGCTGGGTACTCATTCTAGGTATTCCCCACTGCCATCTCCCATTGCTCCTGTGCATACAAAAGACTCCGGAGAAGATATTGGTAGCATTTTAGTTGGCCCAGAAACTTACATGAGTGGAAGCGATTAGATCTACAGGAACCCATGGGGCTCCAGGCTACTCATACATGGCTGAGCCTCTGCAGAATGTTAGCAGCCCTAAGGAGACAAGCACCAGGTGAGGAACTTGGCACTAACACTGCTAAGTCTGATCACCCTCCAAGCCCACTTCTCAAACCTATAAAAGCAAAGGGTTTAAATGACATGTCTGAAAAGAAAGCAGCAGATGTGGTTTCCCATCACTTTAATGAGGTCCCTTGCTACATGTTCTGCACTTAGATTCTGTCTGCAGGTCAGCTGGTGGTTGCTCAAGACTGCCTTCAGTCATCAGCTTGCCTGGATTCCATGCCCTGTTCGTCATTTTCTAACTAGCATGGACATGCTATTCTCTGCACGGGTCCTGCAGAATGAGGCACAGTGGTGTGTCACATCGTCACCAGAAGGCAGGCTGGAGTCCTTGAGCTGATAGTACAGAGCTGAAGACAGGATTAAGGCAAGAACATAATGCTTGTGTAAACAAGGTAACATGCTACAAGGAACATCAGGCAACGTGGCCTCCATTTGAGAAGGGTGCTTTCTTGCATTTCTTGCAGATCAGTTTAACCCTAACTTCCGCTCGTCTTGCCAGTCCTTTTAAATGATCCCAACGGCTGACTCTTAAAGTGTTATCATTTTGAATAAACAATACAGGTTTTATTAGTTTAGAGTTTGTTAAACCATGTTTTATTTTAACCCATCTGTAATAAAGTTAATGAACTACAACAATTGCTACAATAAGACTCCATGCAGTGCATTGTTCATACAGTACAAACACCACCAGCCCTTGGGCAGTGCTAACAATGTGCAGAGATTCCACAAAACACTTCAGCATCTTTCCTCCAAGAAAATTAAAGAAAAAAGTCAAATTTATTCAGAAATTTAACAGATGACATTGCGTCAGGCCTTCCTGTTATTCAGGCTACAAACTTTGTGTCCACAGGTCAGTAATTCCTGAGCTGAGCAAGTGCCAGGCCGAGGAAACAATCTCTAGATAGCCATGTTTTATTGCATGCTTCATATATATACATATGCATATATATGTACACACATACACATCTATATGTGTATTTACCTGCATCAACTAGTGCATATACAATTTTTTTGAATTAGCTTCTTTAGCTTTGTCTTAAATTTAAAGGACATTGTTCATGCTCTGTTCTATAGGAACTGTCACACAGGGAGCAAGCATATATTTACACTGAGCTAGTGTCTTCTCGTCTCCAACTTTTATGATTTTATTGCTTTCAATAAATAGGTATTGCAGAAACAATACTTCATTGAATGTCACCCAAAATCTTTTAAATTAAAAGCTTGAGAAAAAAAGCCAAATATTGATCCAACTCCTTATGCAACACTGTAGTAGAGGGTTTTTTTTTTTTCCATTTTTAAAGTTAGGGCATCACTGAGGCTTTTCTGCAGAAAAACTAAAGGTTTTACTCTGAAGGACTTTCTGCAGCAGAATTCCCAATGAGAATGACAAGAATAAGCATAAAAAATATATTAATTCAGACAAGCTCTGTGTTTTGCTTTGGCATCAATAACAAAATCTTTTTTTTCCCTATAGAATCAGAGCAAGTATTATTACTAGTAAAAGAAGAATTTTTCTTTTTTTTAATAAAAAGAGGATCTAACAAAGGACAATTCATATGCACAGGGTATTTTAATTTTAATTTTAATTTTTATTTTTATTTTTATTTTTTATTTTTATTTTTATTTTTAATTATGAGTAGTTGTTTCTACATAATTAGATCCTTTATGTCTTTCTATAACTTGTGTATATTCGGATTTTTTAAAATACCGTAAATCATTACCAGATTTGATCCTGAGATGTACCCAGACAACAGAAATTCTTTTGTCTGAATAGAGCAAGTTGGAACCCTTTTACATTTTTCCTTACAATAACTTTCCAACTTACTTTTATTCATATTGTGTGAAAAATCTACTGAAAACAAATGAATTTTGTTGTTCTAATTCTTTTCAAACATTCCTTAAGTTGATTAAGGCTAACTCCTGAAGTCCTGCAGACGACCAGATCTTACTACTTTATTCAAATAAATCTTTTCTTTGAACTCTTTTGGAGTTTTGCGTAATTAATAAACCTATGAAATTTAGCTTTTACTCATTCTGTATTTCAAACCCCTCTAAAGGACAGAAATGTTTTTTATGGATATGACTGCATTTTGCGTGTGACCCGTGTTAATAATAAATTATAATTTCTTAACAACTAGTTGCTAATCAATACAACATATGTAAGTATTTAATTGTAAACCTGTTCATAGATCCAATAATGTAGACAAGGCTATCTATATGTTTTAAATTATGTAATTGGTTGCAGAATTGGACTCTAACGCTTGTTATAGTCTGGATCAGTTCACCGTAGGGATTAACAGGGCATCTTACTCAGCCAGACCCTCAGCTAAGAATAAGCTGAAATAGGGTCGGCCCCACATGATCTTGCTGAATAGTTCAGGCTGTATAAAGTTTATGTTATTTTAATATACATCAACCTTTTGGGAGGGAAAAGTATTGAAGTCAAGCATGAAGAAAATGGATTCAGTGTCTAGCTCAGGCAGAGTTTCTTTGTCAATTTGGGTAAATCCCTTGGTTTTTCAGTGCCTCAGTTCTCCATCCATAAACTGAGGAATTAATATTAGCTCCTTTATCTGCCTTGTCTATTCATACAGAAGACCCCTTGGAGCAAGGATTGTCTCTTGCTGTATGTATTGCATTATTGAAGTGACATTGCATTCCTTTCCTTCATTTCTCTTTATGTTCATCTGTGTTAGCCTTTAAGGTTCTAAAAGCATGCACTATTTTATTAATTTTTGTAAAGTGGTTAGTGTTATATAAATGAGGAATGACAAAAATAAAAGCAAGTAATAAATCATATTTAGCTATGAAAATACTTTATCACTGCAATTGATTGTAATTTCAACATTTCCCCAGTCCCCCTCTGTAAAATTATCTCAATTTAAACTCTCCTGGCAAACATTCTTCCTTCATTCTAAACTCTATTTCAGATAATTTTTGTTCAATAACCTTAGCTAATGAAAGTATTTTGATGAGAGTACTTCTTTTTTAAACCTTTTAAACTCTACTCATCCTTTTTTGTGGGCCAGATCCTCAGCCGGAGTAAATCAAAATAGTTTCAAAGTAGATCTGTCAAAGTGTAAAGCTCTGAAGAGTGATATTGACCTGCAGGTACTGATTTATGCTGACTCGGACCTCCTGCCTTCCTTTACACCATGGAAAGATCTTGGCCCAGTCCCTCTCAGTGAAGATCACGCACAACTTACCACCACTGTCTTTCCTCCAATTTCAAAAGGGTTTATTTTCTCAAAACCCATCTCAGCTATTTGTCCTTTTTAATTTTTATTTGTTTAGATTTTTAGAAGTTTCAGGTTAATTTGAACATTTACTTTGTTACCTAAGCAATTAGCATTTTGAGCAAAGGAACACTCCCATTAAAAAGTTAAGTTTGCCTAGAATCTGATTCTAAATCTAAATCTCAATTTTTGCCTAAATCTAGCAGAAGAGAATGCATTAAAACGTTGTGCCTGTTGACTTCTAGATGTTAAAGAACATGCAGGTATCATGCAGTGATAAAGAAGATAATTATTTTCAAATATTCCTTCTAAGATAACACACAACCAAAATCTTACCTGTTTACATTACCTCTGAACGGCTTTACAAGACCAGAAAATATTAGGACATATTTTCTCTGTATCAAGAGCACAGTCCAACCCTTTGAGCTGTAGAAGAGGCATGGAGGAGGGCTCCGATCCCCTGCGCTGCGATTGGGCTCACTCATAAGGAGACCTTCTGCGCAAGAAAACCCATTGACCCGTCCAAGCTGCCTCTGTGATCAGGGTTTTGGGTACCGAGACA
Organism: Pygoscelis adeliae; assembly: GCF_000699105.1. Taxonomy (NCBI): domain Eukaryota; kingdom Metazoa; phylum Chordata; class Aves; order Sphenisciformes; family Spheniscidae; genus Pygoscelis; species Pygoscelis adeliae. Next base: position 3,990,473 of record NW_008824373.1, on the reverse strand, counting down.
AAACACTTGTGTTACAGTATTAAAATTTTTTGATTCCTGAATCTCATGAGAAATTAAGGAAGAATACTAGCTGAAGAGAAAGGTAAGTGGCAATACAGAACACAAATGAGAAGAATATTCCTGTAGTGTTTCATGAAGGAACTTTAAAAGCAGAAGAATCATTATTCCTAACCCATCTTTGAATTTAAATTGCACACTTAAGCAAACTTTGAACTGTACCACACAATAAGCATAACAAGTAAACCTATGCTTTTAATAGTTAATCATCCGATGCATGACAAGTATCATTCTGAATTCTGTGTGAACTGATTCACAAAAATCATTCAGTAAATTAATGTAGTTTTGCAATATTATCAGTAAAATAGGCAAGCAGCCAAACGTCTAATGACAAATTGAAGGGTTTTGAGATGTGTCTGTCTCTGTGCAATATCGAAATTGTTTTCAAAACAGAAGCACCCTGGAAAAATATGAGCAACACCACGTGAACCATAGCACTATTATGAAAATTCAATAAACAAATAATGTGACTTATATGCAAAGAAATTTATCTGTCCTTCAACTTTGCCATCAAACATTTTTTAGTGGCCCACTCTGGCTCACAGTGAAATAAATGGCAACATTTCCTTTGGCTTTCAGAGAGAAGGATTTCCTCCTGTATCCAGTATTTATTCAGATCTGGTGTACTTTTTAGGCAATATAAATACCGCATTTGTAAAGCCTAAAAAGGAGCCGCCTTGAAGAGAGGGTAGCAATCTGTCAAAGCAGTGGTTATTGTCTGGAGCATTACCTGTCTTGCAGGTGCTATTCCCCTTCATTTATCTTCCAGCCTCGATCTGATGGATTGGGGATTATTGCTCTTTTGGCAATCAGATCCTGAACATGTCTCCTATTTAACTCTGGGCTGTAAAAAAGGGAAAATTAAAAACCATTATGAGACCTCCATATAATTAATCTTCAGATGGCTTGAAGCTTAAGCATGTAATGTCCTCAGTATACTGTCTACTATAACCAGTAACAGGAGGGAAAAAAAGACGACCTATCAATACACTTTATCCAAGGGAAGAAATTCCAGTTGTAGCATTAAATATAAATACAATAGTGTGTTGGCATAATGTAGTAAGGTTCCTGTACTATTAAAGGCTTTGTTCTAAAGCGTATCTGTGTACACAATGAGATGATGAACACAGTGCATCACATAGCTAAATTTAATATATGCAGGGGTATGATGTTTGCAATGCATGCATTTCAGCAGGTCCCATTAGTGCGCCTTTCCCCTCCAGTGAAAACAGAATGAACCACAGCCCCTTCTGGTTTGCATAAAGCAAACAAAATTAGATTTGCTTTGCTGAATTGAAACCCGCTTGGGATTGTGAGCCTCTCTCGGGGACAAATTACTTCAAACAATCCCTTTGTACCATAACAAAATCAAAAAATTCAGGCCAATCAACATGGCTCAAAACCCTTAACACAAGAATTAATAATACAACCTAGTCTATTTTTATTGCTTCTGAGCTACAGATCCTTGTTTTAATATAATTACACTTATTTGTGGTCCACATGTTAAATAAGCTTGCATATGTTAACTAATGTGACATAAAACAGCTTTTATAATTTCACTATTGCAACCAGTTTTGTTCCCCCTAGAGTAACATCCCTAACTTAGGACAAGCTAAACTTTAATTGCATTAAATTAAATCTATATTATGAATTTTTTGGCCTATATAGACAGAATAGTAGACATTTCTGAAGTTAGATATGTCAAAATTATTTCATTTAAATTCCACTGTAAGTCATATTTCCTGATGGGTTTCCCAATCTAACCCTTCCTTCAAAGAAACAACTTGTTCTCTCTAGCAGAGAAACCTCCTTTAAGGTGGCACAGTGTTTTCCCCACTTATTAACAAAATACCTTTATCCTTAATGGTCTAATCCAGGTCATGAGCACAATGTACTTGTATGCCACATTTCACTCCGAACTAAGCTGATTTTTACAATATTTCCAGATTTTTTTAGACTACAACATTTTGAGCATTGCGACTACTTAAGTTGAAAACACACTGTAAATGAAAGCAGAGATTTTATTTGCTTTGTTCATCAGACACACCCAAAACGAACCTCAGGGAAGTATGTTTGTCTTTTCTATTTTCATCAATATTTTATATATTGCTCCAGACAGTATTATTTCTTAGCATTTTTCGAACTCCAACCTTGGTGTTGCACAATATTATTTTAAATACAACAAAATAATGGCAAACATAACCAGCTCTGATTTTCCATCTTAACGTAATACAGGATTATAGACAAAAAAGCAGGAGGTCACTTTTATTACTTTCTAATAAGACTTTACCTTATATGAGGCTATAAGCAATATATCAAGATGTCACTTTGTGCCTCCTAATATGACATTGTGGTGATGGAAGGAACCAAGGAGTTAGCACAATTTTCTGAAGTATTCTCCCCAGAAGCATGTTTCTGCAATGCACAATCTCAAGCACTTGGAAAGGAAAACGCTGACATAGGGCAGAATTATACCCTGACTCATAGTCCGTGTAACCCAACTGATGGATGCATAACGTATCAATCAAGACAGTTCTGCTCCTGGAATATATATTTTCTTCACAGAAAACAAAAACAACCTTTGCCCAATTTAACCTGAAAAATTAAGCCTGGCGATACGCAGAAGAGATAGAAGGTTGAGGAAAGCAAGCAGTGCATTTTCGTTATAGCCACAGGAATGTCAGAATTAACATTTGCACTTAAAAATGGTGCCAAGAAATTAAGATACAGAAAAACATGGAGAGAGCACCTTAACTATGCCCCATAGTGTCACTGTGCATGCATACATGACTATCAGATAATAACACTTCTAATCTCAGTAAAGCTGACAATGATTTGATAAGACAGCATTGCATTTTCCATATTTCCTCTCGTGTTGCTGGAAAGTGGACTTAGCTGGACTGCATCCTCTAATTAAGTCTTTTTGCTATAACTCCAAATTCCTCAGGACTATAATCAATGCATCAGCACCTATTTTCCTCAGACTTTTAGTAGTTATTTTATTTGTAGGAGATAATAGCTCATGTCCTCCCTCGTTTTGCTCCAGACAGACAGATGAAGTTTTGCAGTAATACCGAAATATCATTTTATGTTGGAAGGAACGTGGTCTCCAGAAGAAGGTCAGATGGTCATATGCCAGACATTAGGGAAGTTAATAAGAAACACCATAACTAGAAAGAAATTATACCCACCAAGACAGAATAAGGAATAATAGAGATTGCTTGAGCTCCATGTTTTAGGCAGATTTTGGTACTTGAAACGGACAAAGAAAATAAGCTTCCCTTTTGCATTCCTTGTTTTAAAGAAGTTAGTCCTGGCACAATCAGTTTCATTTTCAGACACTGGTAGGCTTATTCGGCTAAATCACCAATCCACAGGAGATACAGAAACTTCTGCAAAATGAAATTCCACCCGGTTTACCAAGATGAGTGGATCAAAAGCAGAGGCAATGAAAGGGCAGCTCCAGTGATAGCAGCAGGCGTGAGTGGTGCAAGTGTGAAAGAGGAACGACTGATGAGAGGGGAGCCTTTAACACAAGGGGGAAGTGGGCTAACTTCACTATCTGCCCAACTGTAAAGTGATCATCTGATCTGAAGGCGAATATTCAAAATACAAAACTACTCCATATTTTCTGGAACATTTCTTACCTGCTGCTTTCTATCTGGTGCTGTTTTGTGTCAGTCTAGATCCTTCAGTACAGGCAGCCCTATGCTGTAGCCCATAAAAGCCTCAGAGTTACGATATATTTTTTGTTAAAATCCCCTCCGAGGGCAACTGCACGGATGTGTGAATGAACAGTAACTCTACAATGTGTTTAAATACGAGTAAAAACAATGTCTATGGAAACTTGCTGTGCGGTATAACAAGTTCAGATATGTTGTCATGTGTTAAATGCTGTTCTTTGTGCAGTACTGTTCTCTTAAACCTCTGTTGCACCATGCAGCCACTGCATGTCACTATTAAGACAGAGC
>NW_008824373.1:3976015-3986423 GCF_000699105.1 Pygoscelis adeliae | reverse complement strand
ATTTCTCGTGGAGATGGATGCAACTATCAGCCAGGTGAAAGCTGCCCCCGTATGTATATATTCATTTATTGTTTAAACCCCAAACAGTTAAAGTGCTCAGAAGAGTTCAGAGTCCACTCTGTGCTACACAATTTAGATTGTGTAGGGTTTTCCATGCATTTGTTATGTATTTAAGTGTGTGTGTTAAACCATTAGATCCCAAGAAAATCATAGTCATTCATGATTCATTGAGTCATTCATATCTGAAAGTTGTGCCCTAGCGCCAGTGTATTTTCTTGGGTTGAGATATGTTCCTCCAACAAAATATATAAAGTATTATCCATGGGCAATTACCCACTTCTACCCATATTTCAGAAGAAGCACTTTTAGCAATATAAATTATTCATATTATATAATGCAGCATACAAGTGGTGTACTCTGTCAGAAACTCAGCCTTTTTTGTTGCAGTGATTTTTTTTTAACTTAATCTGAGGGCAAGATTATTTTCAAGTCCATATGATAGCAGTTTGCTTCAGTATTCTGGACTCCTTAGGTGTGCAGATTTCCAACTGGTATAAAGGAAAATACATATGTCAGTACAGTAGATCAATGTAATTAAGAACTATAGAGCAGATCTGAGAGGAAATTTTGGCCTTGTAGGAATATATCATGCTTTCAAAGTAAAGCGAGGTTAATTAAATTTCTATAATTAAATCAGTTATTGGTACTAATGTATCTCTTAAACTGTAGGACCTGGAGAGGCTTCTTGTCTCCATGTTTTGGTGCATCCCCTTCTGCTGTGGTCTGGCTCCATGCTAAGACCTAGGTCTGCACCATCTCTCCTTGCTTCTTTTCCCACTGCACGGGGGAGAAAAGCAGGACTTGATCTGGAAGGGAGGCGGGTTCCTGACATGGAGAGCTGGGGAATCGGGACCCTGCCTCCATTAGTTCACACCTACTGCACAAACACAATGACAAAATCAATGCAAGTTGTGGCTCCTCTCTGCCGTGTTGGACAAATATATATTAAAAACATCCCCACTGTGAAGTGCTTACGCTCACAACCTAGAAAGTACACAACATGATGACATTTGATTGCCCTGAGAAGTTGGGTTATATTTTCCCACCTTCGACCGCAATTTACCTTTTCACAAGTATTTTGCTATGAATTAACAAGTGTTCACAGAGCAGTGATGGTGATCCTTAACTGTACTTTTCTAAGGAAGTTAGGCATCACCATTGCAAGAACTATTTTAACAATCATATTAATTCACTGGCTTTATATGAAAACCTTGATACTGATCTTATAAATAGTTTCTGCTAATGCATTTTGGGTGAAATGCTGCCAGGTTTTAGTGATGCAAATTAAGATGACTGTAAAATTGTTACTTAGCGATTTTGTTAAATGTAAATTTGCAGTGTTGGATAGTGTCATTCTGTTTCTTGCCGTATGTTCAAGCTAACAGGCAGAACCACGCTCATTTGTATAATGTTAATATCTTCTTGTTTAACTTTTATAACATTCTGCACAAATTAACGTAAGATCCTAATAATCAGGCCAGCTATTAAAGAATTCTGTGATGTGTTCCAAAATGAAGTGTGTAACGCCTATTGGGTTCACACAATAATTACAGCCTGACTGCCGTCTGCTCTTCTCATCACAGTGACACCTGCTAACAAATATGTTGCTAACTGTGTTTGCAGCATTACAAATAGGTAGACGCTTATTGGCTGCTACGGGGCGAGGGTACTTGGCCTGTGTACTTACCAGTGGAAGGTGATTTAGCGAGTCTGCTTTGATGATCTGCTTTTCACAGTGTGAGACTGTATTTTGCACCCTAGAGTTCCCAGGTACGGTGTCGCAGCGCAGATACTTCTCTTTTCACCTCTCCCTTTTCCTGCTGTTGCATCCTTTTGTGGTTGCAGGGTTTTTTGGTTCATTGGCATTTCAGCTGAAAAACATTTGAACAATTTGGGAAGCTGGGGGCCAAAAACTTCCTTTTGTATACGTCTGGGGGGGGAGGGGGCAGAGAGAGAGAGAGAGAGAGGCAGAGAGAGCAAGAGAGAGAGAGAGATTCCTTCTTTACTATTGCAGCCTTACGTATACAGTGTTTAGCTACATGTGGACTGATATGCAATAAAAATATTAGACATATCTTTTCAGAAATAATTGCACAGCCTTTCTGGGAACATTCTAATGACCTAAAATGTGTTTCTACAAATACCTTTAGATAATGAAAAATATAATTGTAAAAACTGGTGAAATAAATTCATGACATAAATACAATGCACAGAGGCATCCCTGGCCCTTACCCTACAGTAAACAGAGTCTAAGATTTGGATTCATGTTTGAATATTACATTGGAGAAGCGAACTATTCTGATACATTTTTATCCTCTATTTTAGTTATTTGTTTATAAGTGTCTGGTTTAAATTCCAAATACAAAACCATAACCCAAAAGGTAATAGCATCTTCATTAAGCACCAGCTTCATGTTCCTTGCTACACTTCAGACAGTCGGTGATTAAATACCCCTGATGAGCATACTCCATGAATAGCTCTTATACAGCCCTAGGACATATGTTGACTTCCTTACTACTTCTGTTGGATGACTAGAAACAACAAACTTTCTCAAAATCAGGCTTTTATGTCTTCCAAAATGTATGACATATGAAAATTAAATTTGCAGAATGAAAATTAAATGCACATTTGTAGATGGGATGGGAATGGGGTGTTTTAGAAAGGGAGGGACTGTCTGAATCGGGATGCAGACAAATTCTTGAAAATGATGGAAAGTTACTTCCAATCCTTTCAATTTTCTTAACAGCCCTTCTGAAAATGGGAAGCTCAAATAAATACACAAGCTTAGACAAACTGAATATTCAGTAAGCTGCCAATGTGTCCAAAATGGGAAGCTATGAAACCATGGTAAGTGGTTTTTCCATGAAACTACATTGTCCTTATAATGTAAGTTTAGTGATTTGGGCACAGAGCGGTCTGAGGAAACTGATGAAATTTGACTAAAAAAAAAATCTGGTCACAAAATCTTCAACCTACTGATGTAGATGGTTGTTTTCCCAACCCATAATGGATTGGAAAAAGAGCTGAGAAAAAAGCGTTGATTTATGCACAGTTTGAACCCAAAAGTAACTTTCAGTTTAGCTAGGCAAGACCTTCAAGGTTTGTTTTGCCAGTAACTAGAAGCTTGAACTTTTGTACTGTGAACACTTTAAAATGTAGTTCAAGTTATTTTGATGTAAGATGTAAAAGTTGCTCTCCTACTGACTCCACTATCACCGAATCTTACATTTCAGCTGCATTCTGAAAGTTAGAGAAAAAAGGAAAAAAAAGGGCTCTACATTCACTTTGGCATACTATGGTCAGTCCATGTCCTACCAGTTTGTGTTATTGTTTGAAGCAATGGTTCTGAAGGATGAATTAAGTCTTTTGTTACACTCCTGCAGTCCACCGTTTTCAGATGATGCTCTCCTGGTAAAGGAGACAGATGAGCCAAGTTTGAGGGTGATGAAGAAGATTGAACAGAATCATGGTCATCATTTGGCCTAGGGATTCTCTATTAATTTGAACTATTTGAACTCCTTCCACAGTTTCCAAACATTAAATTTTCCCACGCATATTTTATATTTTAAAAAAGTTTCAAGTCACTGTCATGAAAAACAAATGAACTGCCAAAGAGCACCAGACTCTGTAAAAGCAATTTGCTTCTTTCTTGCCTTCCAAATAAGGGTCATGTAAAAAGGCCAGAGGTGTGAACAACGTCCTCCACATATCTTGCTCCTGTGAAAGGCCTTTTGCAGGGAGGATGTGAACAAGTCCCAGAGGCTCAACTTTCTCATTAAATAGACGTAATGTGTCTTCTGACCCCCTGAGCTTTCCACCACTTTCTTCCATCCCACTTTTACTGAAGATAAGAGAGCATTTGTTCCTGCCATTTCCTGACATTTTCTTACATCATTTTATACTCTGTCCTACATCTAGCCATGAAAAAGTGAAGCTGGAAAACTAAAAGGTGAAAATATCTAAAATATTCCCAAATCTAGTCCTACTCAGGACCAGTACTTACTTTCTAAGAGTCAATCATCCTAACGTCCATAAGGTAAGGTGGGAATGACAGATGGTGGCATGCCTCACTCTAATTTTAGGCTTGCAGATAAATTGCCGGCTCGCCTTCTCTTCTGGCTTGGACTGGACCAGGAACAACCATTCCCTCAGTTACTGTGTCCAGAAGTTTAGGAGACTTCCATGGAATTTTATATTAGTAGAGGCTTATTCTCAGTACCCAGAGATGCATAAATCCCATGGATGTAGAAAAGGGTTGGTGTTGATCCTGATATATACGCTATATTTTATTGAGGACTATTTTTCATCTGTTTGAACTACATAAGTGAACTTTCTAAGATACTAAATGACTTTCTTACAGCACCTCAACTTTATGAATATTCTAATTTAACCAAGCTGATTTGTAATTTTTCCATTTTATTACTGAACGATTTAAGATCAAGCACATCAAATGTGAAAACTAAAACCTAACTAAACAGTTTGAGATTTAGAAAATTCATGATGGATTTTTAAATCCAAGTGAACAATTGGTTTCTTAATCTTATTATTTGTTCTTGAGTCATATGTTTTTTCCAAAGGAATTCTTAAAGGATTTAAATTTTATAATATTCAAAGGACAGAAATGTTCAGGATTTAAGTGATTTAAATTCACACTCAACAGGAGACTGAATAACACAGGGATAGTTGTTGGAGTGTGCAGTCTATCACCTCCATGGCACTGGGCCTATCCATCTTTCTAGGTGCTTATGTATGTCCATAATAGTAGAATCTGTTAGTTCAAATCAAATACAGGACAGATTGTATTATGTAATGGCTAATCAGAGGTGTATGGCAGTCAGAATTAAGAAAAAATACATCAACACTTGCCAACAGTTTTCACACGCTAGAATGTGAGACAGCTCAGCTATTTCATATCATAAGCATAGGTAAAGAGGCAAAACTGATGTCAGACATCATGGTGGGAAACTGTTAGGAAGTGTTGGCTTGTTAATGGAAACAACTCTGAGGCATGACTTGGTGATCCAAGACTTGGTGTCCACGTCAAACAGCCCCCCTTCCCTCTTCTTCAGGGACACTAACTGGCAAGCTCAGCAAAGACAGCAAGGGCTGAATGAACATGGAGACTGAAAAATGTGTTCATCATTGGAGATGCCATAAGTAGGTCAGGGTTGAGAGACGTTGACAAGATAGCTTATGGAAAATTGCACTGCCTGCAACTTATTTGTAATTTGGATAAATTGAGGAGTTCAGTCCCATATGATGTCAATCCAGCTTCTTTTACAAGGCTGAAATAAATTTTAAAAGACAAAAATTCATTGCTATAAGTTACAGTAGAACACCTGGTTAATACTATACAAACCATTTACATTTCTAAGCTACCTAAATGCAGAGTGCCTTGAGTACTTTTATGTTCATTTTGACATACTGTAAATATTATCTTATTCAGAATATAATATCCTTTCATAATTACAGGTACAACATTGTCTTTTCTATTAATAACGTGTTTGTCAAGAATGGCTGTCTATATGCTACTCAGTTATTTCACCTCAGCTACTGTTGCTAAAATTACTTGGGTTTCACTGATCACTCTTTATACAATTGATTCTGATAAAATCAAGATAAGGTAAGTATTTCAGGATCAGATTTTGAAGGCTTGATATTGTAAAAGTTATTTTAAGTAAGAGGATTTTTTTTCTGAAGGGTCTTATAGATGTAAGTTTTCATTAAAAAAAAAATCAGATTTACTCAGGTGAATCAGGTTTGACTTTTTTTATCATCAAGAGTTTTGAAATGTTATTTTATCCAGAAAATGAAAAGGAATGTCCTCTATTCTATTGAGCCATTTAGCTGAATGTGTCTCTCGAACCTGTTACCCCAGTGCTTGGCATCCTGATTTCACAATCTTGCAATTAAATCATGACCTTTCCCACACGACACAGTTGTCTTTAATAATTTTTTTTTTTAAGACTCATGTCTCAAGTGTCATCTCAAGTCTTATTTCCTTCTCCTCGTCTATAATTTGGCAAATAACGGATCCCAGAAAAGGTTATCCATTATCAGTTACATCCTTTAGCTCAGAAGTATCTTGCATTGGCAAGAAGCTGACACTTCACCAGATCTTTTCCACCTCCAACTTCTAAACTATATTAATGTTTAAATCCTGTAAATCAACTGCAATAGAAAGAGTCTTTCTCTAATTCGTGGCCTAGATGTGTGTCAGATACATTGCACTGTAAAAAATGCTCCATTCCATCATATTCTTTCTGAATCTGTGATTTTGTACACTAGTTTAGGAACACAAATATCTGACTCAGCTTTTTTTTCCTAACCGTGCATGAAGACCAAAGCGCAGTTGTGTCAGAGGTATCTCCCAATAATCAGTGCTGTATAGTCACAGCAATCTTTCTCCTTCCTTAGTCCTCTGGGGAAATTACACTGTTCTTTTTGGGAGCTTATTTCTTCTCTGGTACTGAATCTGCTATATTGATTGGGACTTGGTGGGATGGGAGAGAGAGGAGGCTTTTAGAGAACCGTGGCTCCCCTCCAGCGGTGCCTTGCTGACCAAAATATAAACAGAGTAAATAGCAACACTAGATACCTGGTCTTATAAAAAAAAATGTTTCCCTGATGAAAAGGGTACTCACACACTTGTGTAAGGAAAGTCACCCTCTTTCATCCCTTTCATGCTCATTTAAGTCTCATATTCAACTCCAAATCATCTGCTGTCCAGTCTCACAAATTGACCTTAAGATGTTTATTTAGCCGAGATAAATGTATAGAATTCATATGACTATTCAAATCACTCACTCCTTTGATGAGAAGGAAATTTCCTGAAATTAGACTCTCTCAAAAAGGTCTAGAACAGTGACATATAATTTTAGATAAAAATACTAGCATAACAGTTAATCCTGTCACACTTTTTGGCTTAGAAGACACAGAACCTGGATGCATGCAAAAAGCATGTAAAGGTTATAAGAGGATAAAAAAGTATATATTCACTATTAAAAATGTGCAGAGATTTTGGGAGCAGGCACACCTGAGACACAGCTTTGTTCTTTACTGAATACAGTGGAGTTGTTGGTGAAATTCAGTAATTTCTTGAATAAAGCAAAGTCTTAATATTGTCCCTGACGTCCTCTTGAGGGATCCAGCCATTTTGGCCATAATGATATACCTATTCCGAAGCGCAGTCTTTAACACATTAAATACTGCGTGATATTGAGTACTAAGCTAGTAATAAATAAATCAAGGTTAAAAGAACACTAAAGGGGCAAAAACAAGCAGTTAAATGAACAACTCAACACAGACCACCACGAACAGCTCATACAAATGAAATGCAGACCTGAGCTCTAGGTACAGGTTAGAATACAGACTTTGCATATTTTGATTCTTCCCATAAGTCCATTTTGTAGAAAAATAAACAGAACCAACAAAATCAGTAAAACAGAACATAGAAGCCATATTGCTGAAGGTCACCAGGAACTGGTGCGCTAGTAGCATGACTTTATGGCATGAATATTAAGAGTAATCTTTGTAATGCTTTTGGCCACATGATCTCACCACATAGTTGGGTGTATGCCTCAGAAATACACACTCCTGTCTTTTAAGCCAGATGTATCTACCAGGGCTGTAAATGCTTATATGTCATAACGCAGGACATAAAAAGCAAAGTAGTCTCAGTTTCCTGGTGGTGTATCTATACAAGTGTTGGTTAAAGCACTCTGCACAATTGGGGAAGGAAAGGCAACATGGGATCTAGCTACCCAAAAGCATCTCAGAGAATGTTAATTATCATAAGATAATCTCTCTTCCTCCAGCAGTGGTCCACCTGGATCCCTCTGTAGGCAACTACCAATTACCTCACAAGAAGAGAGGCAATAAAATGTTTGTCTAATTAACAACTCTAGGGGACCTCATCTAAAAGTTCTTATCCTGAAGCAATGTCTGGTGAGTATATGAACTGAACTCCAAGTAGCTGCCCTGCATAGCGCAGAAGTAGGGGTTCCCCTAAAATAAGCTACAGATGTTGCCTGAGCCTCAGTAAAATAAACCCTAGTTGAGAGGGGAGGGACAGTTTGTTCAATGCATGTGAGACCCTCATACAATTTGAAACCCCTCTGAGAGCCTCTGGGAAGAAAAAAAAAATCCCCCTGGATTTATTACCAAAAGCTACAAGAAGCCTGAGAGATTTTCAAAATGGCTTTGTTCTAGAAAGATGAAAGGACATAGCTCTAAGAACATCAAGTGTATGAAGTTTAGTCTCTGTGGGAGAGTCGTGAAGCTTGGGAAAAATACTGGTAAATGTATAAACTTATTTGAATAAAAAACTGAAACAATTTTAACAAAAAAAATTCTGGACCATAGGGAATAAGCTGATGGGGGACCTACCAAAGTCTGCATTTTGCTGATTCTGCAAGATGAAGTGATAACTACCGCAAGTGTGGTTATTTTGAGAGGTGATGAAATGATAAATTTGGAAAGAGGAAAAGCACCACAATATTACATTCCAGAGAGAACAGATAAAAATATGTGAATTTTAAAAAAGAAATCTGAATATTGTGAAGTGCAAAAGATCTTAAGCTGCGGAAATTTGTGTGGACAGCAGAGAAAATACATTCTAGTAGAGCTGACACGGATCCTAGCATGTGCCATAGAATTTACTGAGGAGCATTTCTCAAATCTTTCGGCTTGTTTACTCCTGCCTTCTATATTTGAATATGTGATATATGCATGCTTTATCATATAACTTGTCAATATTTTATGGAATTAGGGTGGTACAAGGAACCAGGACAAAAGAAAATTTAGTTCCATTCTTAGCTCTGCAGAGTAGCCTTGGAAAAGTTACTTTAATGCTCTATGCTTTGGTCTCCAAATGTATAAAAGGAAGCTAAGAATAATGATCTTTTTGTATGAAGTGTTTCAAGATCTCCAAATAAAAGAGACAATATTAAAGCACGGCATTATTATTATTATTATTATTATTATTATTATTATTATTACTACTTGAACTGATTGAGATATTTCAAAGATAATACCTAGTTATTTGACAGAAAAAAAAAAAAGAACAAAAGATCAGAAGATTGAATGTGCCTCTGAATAGACAGGAAGAAAAAGCATTTCCTTCATATGCAAATCTTGCAGACATCTTTTTGTCCTGGATCAAAGTCTCCTGAACTCCTCATAAAAAGCAGGCCCTCAGTGAACTTGACTCTATGCTTCAGGTTTTGATATGGGGGTCAGAGAATAAGGCCAAATTTGTCACTGTAGTGTAATGTTTTCTGCTAGAAATTGCTCAGGGCCTTGTGCAGAGAATAATTTCTAGGAAGAAATCTCAAAGCATGAGTTCTCCTCCTATGCATAAAGCGTACTTTGTATTTCCAAATTCTTATATTTAGCCCATGACGAAGGGACAGTTATATGGGTAGTTTCAGCACACTAGTTCTGCCCAAAACTAAAGGTCAGTTTTGGTTAGGTGACTAGCTTATACAATTAATTTAAAAAGATCTAGTCCAGTTCTGTCTGAGCACAGATGCAAGGTAGTACCATAGCAGCTTTCATGGTAGATGGATGCAGAGCAGAAAGCAGTTATGAACCAGTAGCAAGGCATCACTGAGAAGCGACCTCAGCATTAGAGACATCTCTTTTGATATTTCCATCAGAAATCAACTTTAGATATCATGCTTTCTGACATCTGCTTAGCCAATGACTCATGAACTGAACTGCTCTCTGGCATACGCGGTTCCTGTCGGCAAGAAAGCCATTTAGCCTTTCGGTATTCACAGCCACAGCTGACACACAGGCAGAGCAGATTTTAAAGTCTGGAGCTCAAGTGTCAGCCCTGAGACCTGTGTCTCAGCACTCATTTGAGACTCGAAGACTGATTTGTTTATTCCCTTGAAGGGTTATTGCATGTTTTCTCTCCTTTTGTCAGTAGGCTCCAGAATTACTTGTAACAGCAACAAAAACTGCGTGGAGCTGAGAAGTTCCTGGGTGGATAGGGCTGATGAAAGTTTCTGCGCTCTTGTGACTAAAACGTGTATACCTACAGAGGAATCCTGTCAGAAATGTGCTTAAAGTCTAATTTTTTTTAACTTGTCTTTCTACAGAAGCAAGTCTTAAGCTTTTGTGTCTGCCAGTCTGTGTACACGTATCTATCTGACCAGACAAGTTTTAAAGAAGATTTTCAGCTGGCTGGCAGTTTTAACACCCATAAGATTCCTAAAAAGTTTATGAAAATAGACTGCTGGGAGAGGGGAGACTTTCTTGTGTCAACCTGAGGGAAAAATTCCAGAGGCAGTGAAATCCTTGTCAAACCAGAGAACCTGCCCAGGAGGAGAAGCACTGTGAT
>NW_008824373.1:3972542-3976001 GCF_000699105.1 Pygoscelis adeliae | reverse complement strand
ACAGCTCCTCCACGGCGAGGCACTGGGAGATCTGATCATAGCACATGAATCTGTGAGAAGCCAAGCTTCACTGGTGCCACTTTTCCCGGACCTACTAATACACAGTAAGATAGCAGTAGGGCACTAAGCTCCAGAAGTTCTTGTCCCATTGGAGAAGTGGAGAGAAGAATAACTTGAGGGGTGACATGGCAGCTGCAAAACAGGCAGAAAAAAGGCCCAGGATTAGATCTGACACAACTACCTTGATCAATGTTTGCTTACAAACAAAGATTTATATTCCTTGTTTATACCAAGAACCTGAAGTGAAATACTGACCACTTTGAAGCTGGTGACAGATCTCCCATAACCAGGATTTCATCCTGGTTCTTTTCTGTAGACCATCTGTGATTTGTGTTACGTTAATAGCAAGGGGAAGTTAAAATGCTCTGAATCAGGAAAAATATTTTACAGAGCTAAGTCATTTGAGAAACATCTTTCATCTGTTAAGGTTTGAGCTTCTCCCAGTAATAACAAGAACTTGATCAAGCATGAACACTCCCTATCTATCTATAGATTTGTACTACACAACCTTAGAAATGTCATTGGCACACTTCACAGTATAATCAATACATTCTTTTTAACCTTTGCGCAAGAAGGTTGGGATACAGACTAAGATTGATAAAAAGACTCTCCCGCAGTGTGAAGGGTGCAAAATTAGAGAAAAAGCAGAACTGTGAGATTTTGTTAGTGTAATGTCCATACTGAAATGTGCTGTGCTCATTCCCAGGGGCTGTGTGTTTCAGCACGAGTTTAAGTCCAACCTAAAGTTCCAGAGCGAATAATCCAGATGCCCTTTCTCCTCTGGTCCCAAATTCCTTCCCCTTCTTGGAGGCATCAGTGTCTTGCCACTCTCCCCTACTTCGTTGTCCTTTTTGTGCTCTCCATCAGCATTCTTAAGATCTGAAGAGCTTCCTTCATTGTTTTTATGAGTTGTAATGTTTGGGAGAGGACTGCTGCTCCTGTCCCGCCTCTAGAGCCCTCCAGCATAATGGGAGACATTGCCTGTGATGGAATATATGGCACTAGAAGTTCTGCTGTAGCTACTCTGCTGAGGTGAGAGCAGGAAGCGCTGCAGACTTTCTGGAGCTTTTACTTAGCGAATTCCCAAAGGTTTTCTAGCAGCTGACCAACAGGAAAAAGAAACATTATAATCTCCACAACATGATATTTTTTATGAATCTGAGAACAGCTGAAGTGCTTAGCAAGTGTTTTTCTTCTCCTGCTGTCTTATTAGAGGGCAGGGATTTCTTGACTGCTGACCCTGTCCCCCATCAAAAAAAAATCTGCTGTGCCAAAGGAAATGTGCAAGTGACTGTGATGGGACCTTGTAATGACATTACAGGGTTGTGTCTTGAATATTGGCATTGAATACTTACAGCACATACTGAGTGAGCCCAAAAAGGAGCCTGATCCTGTCCAGCTATAAAGACAGGGTCTCATCCCTATTAATGCTTTTAAGTACTTCTCAGTTTATTTCTTATGTCATCAGAAACAGATTTCGCCACATCTTGGTCATCTTATTCTGCAGTTTCACTCTCTGGAAATGTTCACTGTTATATCATCTTTTTCTTTTTATTGTTTTTTTTGTCTCTCTCAGGTTCCCATATCACATCCCAGGGGGAAATATAAAGATTTGAAAATAGAGTCTAACAAGATAAAAACTGCACATTTTTTTGAATGAGGACTGAAACGTATATATTGTTGCTTGGCCCTGAAATAACTCCTTTTCACAAGCAAACCAGCTTTGGCTACAGTCAATACTTTATTGTCATAACCTGTTTGATGCAATTAATAGTAGATCATATTTGTAGATCTATATGAATTGCAGTGATAAAATGTCTATTTTGGTCATTTGTGTACAAGTTAATCTCCACAATGCAGTTGACAATTTTTTCCAAGGAAACTTCCTGTAAAGCAAAGAGTCATTTGGAGGAACAAGGGTAGTACAGAAGTGAACGAACTGGAACACTTGAAATCTTGCCTTTTGCCTGCTGACCAATGTCTGGCAGAAACAAGAGGCAACAAAAACTGAACCAAACCTTGTTCTCCTGTTTCTTTGTGGTTTGTTATTGTCCTCACTGTTTTTAACTTTTTTTGTTAAAAATGAGATTGCAAACTGTTTCTTGCCATGTTGAAAGGAAATTGTATGGTCTGTGCCCTGCGCCTTTTGTATAAGCTAATTTTCTAGGTGGTCTACAACCAAATGAAATGAGCTTTTTATTGCTTATTATTTGCTCTTTGCAGGTCCCATTATGTTACAGTTTGTAAATGAAGGAAGGACAGGAGGCAAGGGGAGCTGTCTGCAAATCAGAACCTTGGGAGAAAATATTTTAAGTCATGAATGACTCAGTAGCAACTCACTTGCTTATTAATGTGCCATGAAGTACCAAAGAAATATTTGGCAACTGTGAAGGAAACAATAGAAGCTAGAAAATAATTTTTGGTTTGAGACATTGTTCACAAGAGCAGAACAAATAACTCATCAAGATTTCAAATTACACTTGCAGAGACCAAAAAAAATGAAGTGCTCTAAAGAACTGCAGGTCAGTGCCTACAGAAATGAACAAGTTAGCCAAGTAACTGGACTTGTACTGACATATGCATACAATTTTCTTGTTTTAAGTGTTTAAAAGTGATCTGCATGTTTCTATATTGAAATGTTATTTACATGTTGATTTATAAATGATACAGGTTGTGAATATTGTGACAGATGAATGTTTTATTATAACTATGTTTAATGTTATTATATTATTATATAACCAAACTTCTTGGAGTATGTGTGTGTGTGTCCTTGTGCGTGTATGCACACAAATATATGTATCTGTGTACATGTATATGCATACATATATATAGTGTTGATGGACAATTCATCATCTGCATGAAATTTTATTTAAAAAAAAAAAAAAGTAATTGTTCATCTGTTCAACTACAAGACAAAAAACAGAATAGGGAATATCTTCAAGTGTTCCTGAAAAGAAGTATTTGGAAGTCTCTGTGTAAGCTTTAGGTAGTCAGAGTGCTCTGAGACACAACATGTTCATAAAATTTGCTGTCACTATAAACCATTATAATTAGTCATGAGAAAGAATGAAAGTAGAGGCAAAAGTCTTTGATACAGGTTGAAGGTAAACAAAGAAGGTTAGGAAATGTATTGTTAATCCAGGAAAGAAACAAATATATTCAACTACAAATCCTGCATTTAAATGAGCTAATGATATAAGGAGATCTCTCACTCCCTCTTTCCTTTTATATATATACACCTTATGTAGATGCATATATATGCCTATATGTATGAATACGTATGTACATGTGTATGTAATCTAGCTTGCAATGTGAGACAGTTGAATACAGGAAGGATACAGAGTCATTGATGTTTTCATCCTAGCATCTTATAAAATTTGCTGTTTCTTTTCCCATTGC
>NW_008824373.1:3963676-3972492 GCF_000699105.1 Pygoscelis adeliae | reverse complement strand
GGCTAGTGACTAAAATGGGATCAGTATTTCACCTCCGCATGACATGGTTTGCTTCCTTCCAGCTAGCATTAAATAGCAAGCAACAAATAAAGACACATTGCAGTGGAACCAACCACAATTGTTTCTTCAGTCTATGCACTTGACAAATACCCTAAAAGAAGATGTATAAGGATTCTCTTATACTAAATTTAGTATAGGAAATCTTTAATAACTAGAACTGACTATAATTTCCTCCTTTAGACTGTTCTGTTTCGATGTTTCATAAATCCTTGTATTGATTAGCTTTACATGGAACGTTGTACAGCCCTAAACACAAGAAATTAAACTGAGTGGCAGGTGAATTTTAGCGCGGTCCTTCCAGCCAACACAGCAAAACAACAAAGCAAACAATGAAACACACAAAGTATAAATCCAAATATATATAAAGGAATATTAATGCCAGTAAATTACTCAACTGTTAAAGTTCTGATTTTTTTCTTGCTGAGTTTCCAGAACCAAAAGCCTAATGGAGGAAAAAAGCACTTTATATGTACTTGTGGTACACACTAACACTTGATTATAAGAATTTAATGCATAATAAGATGTGCAAATAAAATTCAGTAGTAGAGAACAGGAAAGAATGAAAAGTAAACCAGGAAAGCTACTTAACTGACATCTGAGATAGATAGATAGATAGATAGATAGATAGATAGATAGATAGATAGGAATAGAATAGAATAGAATAGAATAGAATAGAATAGAATAGAATAGAATAGAATAGAATATTTCAGTTGGGAGGGACCTACAACAGTCATCTAGTCCAACTGCAAGATCCATCGTTTATTTCCTGTAACTTCCTCCGGTTCAGACCTTGAACGTGATTACGTGCTGAGGACTTTAAGGCTTTAAATTACACTGTCAGAGCCCCATTTACCCCTTTTTGGCCAGGGAGTTCCATGAAGTCTACATTTTATATACTCTAAAAACATTTGTGCTTGATTTTAGGTGTACGAGTAGTGTCAAATTGATGAATTACTCCACTGGGACCCTTTTTTAGCTGAAAATGTATGAAAATATTTTGCAGGAAATCAAATTATTTGAGAGAACAGTCCTTTCTTCTGCATCCTGAAAAGGACTGATGCTAACATGTCGTAGGAGGATCTTGAATGGTGCCACCGTCAAGTGCTTTTAACTGCTTTTCAACTAAATACAGTTTTAAACTGAAATCATCAACACAGTGAAAACAAACTGCTGTACAGATCACTGTACTTGCAAAGACCTTTTTGAGAAGAAAGGTCTGTCTGATGCTTTTTGGCCAGCATGCCCAGAAGAAAAAGGGAAGGAAAGGGATCAGTGGGAACACAGGTGAACAAGGGATTCAACCTAAGGGATGAGAGAAGTTACAGGAGCCTCCATCCCTCTTGCATTGTCTAATCCAGCAATTCATGTAGCCAAGGAACTGAACAGATTTTTCCTCAGTTTGATATTATTTTATATTTTTTCAACAAACTAGAGTGTGCCACAACGTCCTGATGGTAACTGCCTACTGAAATGCTGTTCTGTTTCTGTCTTTGCTGTTTCTGGGCTTGAATGTGCAATGTGGTTAAAAACTGACTCAAAGTTTTGGCTTTGGGGAGATTAAATTCACTTTTGGCACAGAGCAGTTCTGTACTGAATGAGGAAAGAAAGGACAAGAAAGTATTTCAAGCTTTAAAATGAATTTTTGTTGTTGAAAATTCTGAACTTGGCAAAAAGAGAAAACTTTGAACATTTTGATCAAGAATAACAATGAATATTGTTTTCAGATTTTTACTGCTCTAAGTCTGGCTACCTGCAAAAGTGAAAATAATAAAAAAAAAGTGTTAATATTTTTGGGAAAAAAAACCCATTCAAGTTGTTTCTGATCAGAAGGAGTACTCAGAATAATGGATGTTCTCAACAAACAAAAAGAAAAAAAGAGATCCCTGCCTCCAAAAAGCCATCAGCTGAGAAAAATAAAATTGTATCTTGAAAGTTTTTCAAAATTTCTTATACTATGAAAAATAATTACCTAACTATATCTGCAGCACAATAAAGTTATTTTGGAATTTTGCAGTCTATTTTGCATTATACAAATATTTTTAAAGCTAAGGTAAAAATTGATTTGGTTTATATAAGGCAATTTTTTTATCCTTATGGACTTATTTTAGACACCAGACAAAATCTAAATAGTAATACAATTGAAATATTATGAAAAAGTTGACTTTATGTTTGAGAATATAAATCCTATGTATAGATGATTTTTAATAGATAGCGAATGAAGCTATCTGCTGACGACATTGGTGCAAGTACATTAATTTTTCTTCTTGTGTGCTGGGGACCCTTCCAAGCAGTTTTACACAGACCTCTATGTAAGAGAGAAAAGAGTAGAGGAAAGGTCTGAAACCTTTATTAAGGTTGCAAAGTCCAGTAGCCAAAGGCAAGGTAACATTTAGGACCTGTGTCAGCCTTCCCCCCAGAGGCAATAGCATTGCAATATATGTACACCTAGCAGTGCAACATGGCTCCAAATCAAGTGTCATGGCAAAATAACATTAATGTTAAAGTAGGCAGAGCACCCCGTGCCAAGCTTGTGTCAGCCCTATGTTTCCACGTTGCCTTCAGGAAAGGAATAACACTTGGGCAGGCCTAAAGCCTGAGTGTATGAACTGAAATTTGTGACAATTTGTTTCCCCAAAATTTGTTAAAATATTGGTTTGGCAGAAAGACTTTAAACTGAATTAGCATTTTCATGGTGGTGCTGTGTTTGTTTCCCAGTTCTAGGAAAACCTGAACTGGATTTACTGTGTCATCAAACACTGGCCATCACCTCTCTATCCATGTAATCTGATACAATCTTCAGTCAGATAAAAAGATACTATTTTTTCCTTGGGATCCCTTCCTCCTCCAGGGTGCAGCGTGGATCGTTGCTGTGTAATGAGCACCTCACTATGTAGCTATCTGGCACCTCCTCATTGTTTTTCTTGGCTTTGTGCATTATTTACCACTCACTTCAAAACTTCTGCTCTGAAGACAAAACTATTAATTTCCTTGTGGCTTTTTATTTTACAGTCTGAATGCTTCTCAGATATACATTAAATTTGTTTTCATTATATCCTTGGCATGTAAGGGGTATGATTATTATTCACATTATCTAGGTGGAGAACCGGGGTACAGGGAGATGAAGGTCCAGTTTTTCCATTAACTCTGTGTTCCCAGCTCGCAGTGTTTAGGATCTATGTTTGTTTCCCGCCCTGCCCCCCGAGATGTTAGCATTGTGCTGTACAATGCTTTATGCAGTCAAAGTACAGCTCCCATTATTGATTTTGGTTGCAGGTGTGACTGCTCCAAAGCTCTGTAAATCAAAACCCAAGGTCTAAACTGAGGTACCCAGAAAGCATAAAATAAAGGTGGTATTCCCCAGTTTCACAAATCTCCTTCACCTCCCTCCATTGCTTTTCAGAGCAGTTTGGGTCTCCCCTAAAGGATCACCTGTCCAATGTTTAGCTTAAGTGACTTGACCAGCACCTTGGAGGAAACCTGTGACAGAGGCTTGGATAGAATTAGGTTTCCTGGTCAGCATTTTTTGCCATAATTCATACCTTTTCCTGCTGTCTCTACTTCAGCCTACACATCTTTGCACCAACCAAAACAGGATGTCTAAGAAGAGCAACCACCTTCATTACTTAACTCTGATTCATCTCTGCTGCAGGTGCATCCCATGCCTCCAATGATACAGGGGAAAAAATAACAAGCAATCAGATAATTAAAGACTGTATCATAATGCATGTACAAGGGGGTGTGCATGCGAGCATTAAGGTTACCCAGGCAGCACGGATTCTGGCATTTCTTACCTTTTGAGTGATTCAGTTTGTAACCTTGATAATTAGAGCCGATCAGCACATTTTTAGAAAATGCTGTTCTGCTGAAAGTGAAAACAGTCTGCATGGACGTGAGGATTTTAACCAACAGACTGTTGCTAAACAGACTGCCTGGGCCCTGCTAATTCACTCACCTGGGCACAAGGTAGGCTTGGGACTCTTGCACAGATCTCAGAGGTCCTGGCTCCAAGATTGGCCTCTCAGGCATGTAACAGCACCCCCTAAGTTATGAGATATAACTAGGAAGGAGGGAGAAGGTACAGTTTTACCCATTTCTGGAAAGCTTGCATGTACTTGTTTAATTTCCCAAGCTATCCTGCTGCTTTTTTGTTTTGTTGCTTAGGCGTAAACTGAATCCTGCTGCCCTTTCAGCCTACAGCAAAAGGTCCCATTACTTGGTATTGCACTGATGTTAGGAGGGCTGGAAAGTGACCCACCGCTCAGCCCTTTGCTTTGTGAGCTGAAGGACTGCCACTGCCCGTGGCCTGGGTCACTAGGGCGCGGGTCCTAGAAGGGGACAAGTCACAGTGGCAGCAAGTTTCACAGCTATATACTTACCAAGGGTAGAGGATCAACGATATTCAGAAAACCTCATTCGCATTTCAACCTTAGAAGAGGATAGGCTCTTGTGGGCTCAGCTTCTCCTCCACCTCAAGGGCTTTTCCTGTTCCCCTCTCACCATGCTTCTCATCTCTTTTCCCAGCCCCATAATCCCAGTTTAACTAGTCCTTGTTGCCATTCTCCAAGTGCCTCATTCCTGTCCTAATCTCCTGCCCTCACAAGTCTTCACCTCATCTCTCCTGGCTTTTCTTAATCTCCTCTTTCTTTCTTCCTGTGCCTTTGTAGAGTAGGACGGCACCTCTCCCTCCTTCGACTGCAATTCCAGCATCAATTTCTTTCTCTCCTTTCTGTCCCCGTCTTCTGCCAACAACGAAATGGTTTGAAATCCCCTGTGCGGTCTGCGGTCTAACTAAAGAGGAAGCTTGGGAGAGAAGCTCCCAGCCTGCCCCCTGGTCCCTCCGTGGAAACTCCCCCAGAAAGCCGCTTCCACACCCGACCAGAGGCAGCACTGGCAGTGTGGCATCCTAGCTACTAATCCTAGTGACACTCTATTTCACATGTGTGATTTCTCTTTTTTTGAAGATTGATGCCTTGGCAAATTTGTGTTCGTACTCACAGGCGCTGGAAAAGACACATCCTTTTTTACAAAGACTACTGTCCTTGTCTTTAAGAGAAATACAGTTCTAAAGAAGAATTGTCTATGTTTAGTGTATGATTAAACTTAGCGTGAATAATTAAAGAAATCCATGCAAGTGAGTAATGAGAGAGCAACCTACAGCTCAGATGAAATACTCTGATGTGCAAAAAATAGAGTCAGGTGGGAGTGTGAGAAAACCCTGTGTTGACTACAAGTAGGAAGGAGAGCAAGCTGCTATTATCTGTGGCAGTCAGTTATTCCAAACGAAAACTGAGAAAACTTACCCTTGCTGAAAACAACTGTTCCCAGCACCACCACACATAAATCCTGACATCTTCTCTTTCTCAGAAGCTTTTAAAAAATGTTTTCCGCCAAACTTCCCATAGTAGTAGAGCTATTACCAACGCCAGGCTACTTATAGCTGTAAAAGATTAATGAGAGATTTTTTACGGCAGGCCTTGTGACTCTGAAAAATCCACCCAACTCTTCTGTCCTTCATTATTGAGGGATATGCATTCACTTCACACCAGCCCAAGCACTAATCGTAAATAAAGTGCAACTAGCACTGTGAGGAAGTACACAAAGTTACATTTCAAAATGTTATGCATAATAATATCAAAGATATGATAAAAAGAGACAATAAGTGTGCACAGCTTTAATAAACTTAAAACCCAATTAATGTATAATCCTTTACTTACATCCAGAGTTTTTTTGATATGGCTTATTAAGTTACTTTGTTACTCTCATTCTTCTTTTAAAGGTTTCATAACCATCCTGCATTTTCACATCTCATGTAAGGTTCATCTCTATTACTAATAAAATAACTAAGTTTTTTTGATTTATTGTTTTAAATAGTTTCATGTCATGGATGTCTTCTCGATGAAATGCTTTTATAATGTCTTTTCTGCCTTGGTACTTCCACTGTAAATTACAAGCCATACGGTTTCTTCACCTCTCCCCCTAATGCTTTGAAATAACTGGGTTTAGTGTAAAGCTCTTCCTTCTGGATCTGGGTGTTTTCTCCATCTCACACTTTGCCTTCCCATCTTCCTAGCTGCCAGTATTTCTGAGCTTCTATAGACGTGATAGTTTTATACAACTAAGCTAAACAGCATCGGTGGCCTTCTACCTTCTTATGTTCATCCCTGTCATCGTGTACACCATTCACAGCTTCAAAGGTTTCCCCAGGGGTCCTAGCACAGTAGAAAATCCTGATTATAAGTGACATTTGAGTGGATTTTTAGAATTAGTGTATTAACAATTATACCCAACCTTAGGCTCTTTATTAACAGTATCAAGACTGGAGTCTAGTGCAGAATTCAATGCAGCTGTGTCATCTTTTCACAAAAGCAATTTCCAGTGTATGCATTGATCTTAACAGTGATCTAAGGCTGGGCAAAGAGGTTGGTACAATCTTTTTGCTAAATAAAATGACACTCTTCGGCTTTTTCTGAAGGGTGAAACATGGTTGGAGTCAGTGAGGCTTGCATCATTTGAGGTAAACATCTTATTTGCCCTACAGAACAGAACACTTCCATTTGCAATATTGAGGGCAGCCTGGGAAATATGATACAGATTTTATCTACAAGGGGTCCTCTGAAATAAGTCTTTGAAAATCACCTAGAAGTCAACTTGCACTCCTAAAAACATTTACAAAATCATCTCTGTATATGCACATGTGATATGAAGCAGTAGAATGTAACAGTATAGGACAGACAGCAGTTGTAGACGCTCATGGCTTCATCAGTATAGCTGTAACTCCATAAAAAATATCATTAGCATTGTTTTAGCAATGCACTAAGACACCTTCCTCTGCTGTGATGTCTCAGCAATTTCCCTTACAAGACTGCAGTCTACCAGGCCATGTGAGTATTTATGAACCTTAATATTTTGGTGCCAGAAGATTCTTGTTTGCTTCTTTGTATGCCTGTGTGCCAATTAGTTACAATCAAGTGAGTCTTTTCATGAACTTGGATTAGAAGCTCAAACTGTGGTCTAAACATAAGATGGACCCTGCTACCTGCCTCTGTCAGTGTTTTATTAGTGCTCCTGCTGTCGTATGTAACAGAGAACAAATTCAAGAGTAATGTGCCTATTGAAAACACCTATGACTACAGATGGCAATTGGGGTGATTTCAGATATTGATTAAACTGTAAAAAAATTAATAACTAGTTTATCATTTTCTTTCTACATAAGAAACATTTGTTTTTTAAGGGCCTGCAGAAGAAAAAATTAGATAAGTCAAGTGTCGGGACAAGGTGATTACTTAACATCTGTGACCAAGGAAAAGGCTCAAGGAGAAAAATCATCCAACATCTGCACTGTCGGTAAAATACTTGTAAAAAACACAAGTGAAGTGTGATTAATCACCATGGATGTATGATTGAGTCAATTGACTGTTACTTTTTCATGATGATTAATCAGCTACAAAAATTATAATTGTCCCACTTGTAGTGGCTGCATGCTGTGCCTGATGACATCATTTGGGCTAGAGATACTCAGTGAGTGGTTTTCAAAAGAATATGCAGATGAACCAGGAAGGGTGGTTCAAAACTACATTTTGAAGATCATCTCTGGCTTTAGTAACCCAGACTTGAAATTGTTTTATCAGCTCACTGAATGGACAAACGCTCTGTTATCTGATGAATATCATCATCAGATTAAGCTCAAATCAGAGGCATGAATTTTGTCATTTAGCATTATTAAATAATATTTTCATTAGGGAGCATTTAGAGGCAGAGAACAAAACCAAAATTATTTTCATGGCATTAGATAAAGGAACGGTACACTCTCAGCTTACTGTGTGTAGTGCATCTCAGAAAATAAAGAGCTTCCAAAATGGCAATGAAATGCTTAGATGAATGAATGTAGGTTAAGAAAAAAAGAAAAAAGGACTGAAATTGCTTGCTTTAGAGCCGGGGGTGAATAGCAGAAAATGGTAAGAGTATTGAAGATAACAAATGTAGAGCGGGAAAAAAGGAGGCTATCTATTTACTCTTTGTAAGAATCAAAAACATGGGGTCAACGAAAAAGAAAAAATTCAAATGCAACAAAAGAGACGTAAAAAATGCCCAAACCAGTCCAATTGAATTAATTAATTGCAACTTGGTGTCTGTGACTATGTTTAAACTGTGTGATCTGAGAGCCCATGTCAGGTTGGGAATTAAACATTCTCCATCTCCCCCCATCTCTAGCCAGGACTGGGTTCCCGGGAGAAAGAAACTTGGCCACACTGCCCAAAAGCGAACTGCAGCTTGTCTGGGTCGGCTCTCAACCTGGATAATGATCAGGGAAGTGAGTCTGTGCTGTGCAATCTAGACATAGCCTTGAGATCAAGAATGTAATACAAATATTATAAGGATAGTGACAGCTCCTATAATTATAACAAAACCCCTGTACTTTTTAAAGCATATATGCAGTCATGCTTTAGGGCATAAACCAGCCACTTACTAAGGGTTTAAGAAGCAACTCCCTTTACAGGCAGGTGTTTCTACAGTTTTTTTCTGACAAGGTTTCTCACACCTTCCTCTAAAGCAGTCGGGATTTGGCATCTGTCAGAGACAGGGGACCACGCTAGATGGATCGCTGATCTAATCCAGCGTGGCAGCTCCTATGTTCCTGCGAAGAGTGTGCAAGCTTCATAGCAGATATTGGTTTTGCATGTAAGCCTGAAAATGTCATCAGACTGTTGAGTGGGTAAAGTGCAGCATTTTATAAACATACAACCCTCAAGGCTCCT
>NW_008824373.1:3958845-3963636 GCF_000699105.1 Pygoscelis adeliae | reverse complement strand
GGAAAGATTGTTACTTTGGGATCTTGGATAATATGAAAGAGATGATGTACTAAGATCTGACACAATAACCCAAATGATGAATTATTCCAGGCAATTTTGCCCCATCAAGCTAAATTCAAATATACTAATGGACTGTGCAAAGGACTGTGCACTGCAAAAACCTCAACCCCTGTTCACTGACTGTTATTTTAAATGTCTTTGTGCCTACGAAGAAATAGTTACTTGCAGAGTACAAGATCGTGCTTTAAACCTAAAGTTCAAAGTCTTATTTAGGAAGAGAGATTTTTTAATGGAAAAATTCTTTAAAATCCTCAGAGATAACATCCTTGGAGGAATACCATCTTTTACACTCATTTAAAATAGATTTCAGACTTCTTTCCAGTCTGTTCTGAGCAGGCAATACCTTTCTGAGCTGTACATAAAACCTCACTAATGATCTATAATGAAGTGCTTCTTTTTTGCACATCCAGCATTTTTGCTCTAAATTTCAAGAAAATAGCACAATTTTGCCAGCACTATTCTCCTTTTAGCACACTGGCTTTGCTTTTGAACTATAGTACTAACAGCAAAACCACAAAGTACAACCCTGCGTCTCCTCCTTAGGTTGTCAGCATGTGCGGTCTTACAAGCATGGATCCTAAAGTTCGGTTCTGTTATTCCTCAAGTGTTAACCTTTATTAAAGCACATTTTCTAACAGCCACAGAAGAAAGAGATTTTATTTACAGGATTATATTTACAGGAGATAATCTTGGTAACTTCTTGTATTTAGATAAGAAAGGAAAACATGGGAGCTCTAGTCTCTTGAGTTTTTCCTAGGTACCTACTAATTGTTAATTATTAGAGACTAACTAAGTCACTGAAGTGAGTCGTTTGGCTGGTGTCTCAAATGCTGTCATTTACTACTACACAAATCAGCCTAGTGATAGAGTGTCTTTAAATTAGGTTACAACCATGCAGTTATTGGACAGGGAGTAATTGATAAAACCATTAGTAACACTTGTAGAGATAACAGCTAGCAAAATCATGCAACCATAATTATTCCTAATGGATACATGCTATAAATTGTGGCAAGAAAAAAATCTTGCATTATCTTTCAATCAAATTTGACAGTCCTGGTAGATTACTGTAGACTAAATGCTCATGTATGAAAAAAAAATGACCTATCAGAATATCTTTGCTTTTTTTCCCCTTCTCCTTTCCCATCAAATTATGTGGGTGGGTGGTTTTTGGGTTTTTTTTTTTTTTTTGTAATTTCTTTCTGCAGTGGCTTTCAGGCTAAAGAAAATGTAGTCCTTCTTATTAGTTGCCTCTACCACAGTGTTTTATATTTTCAGTCAGACACAAGACACGTCAAGACTTTTTGTAATGTGACAACATGAAAAGAATTACCAGTTTGAATAAATGATTCCAGGTTGCATTACATTTTTCCAACAGCAAAATGTATTCTTTAATAATACATAAAGTTTTATCTGTATTCTGGTGTTAACATTTGTTTCACTGAACAAAGGCTCCTATACTCAGTGTCCTTCCCCACCCCCTTCCGACTTTTCTCCCATCAAAAAAATCACTGGTTGTTTCACTGAATTTTTCTCCCTTCCTCTGCGAGTGACAAAGACCAGAAACTGCCTCTACTGACTAAAAGATCAGACTTATAGATCAGATGTATAGCTTGATTATATCTTTTCTCCCTTCCCCATGTGCAAGTTGACACTTCTCAATCGCACGCATGAAGGGTTTAAGAGGAAATGGGTGAATCAGCAAAAAAAGAAAAAGCTAATTACATATGGAAAACGATCATATAATAATAACATATTCTCAGAAGAGAGATGCATAAATTACTGGAGTTCTGTAGTGCTTTTAAAAATATTTTGCTTCTGTGGCTATTGTGAACTTCAAAAGTCACAAATAATTTGTACAATAATTCTTTTGTCCCAGGGTACTCCACATACTTTAATTTGCACATTTGTGTGTATATTATCACTCCCTTAAGAGGGAAAGCAACTCAGGAGCATAGCTTAGTTTGCGAGTATTCAGAGACTTCAGCTCCCAGGTCCCTCATTCAGTGTCACCCATCTGATGCTTTATCTTTGAGGCTGATGGAAAAAAGTCCACGTAAGACAAAAACTATTGCAATTAGTATACACTGGTGTCCTTTTGGCATTCAAGGGAGAGGGGCTGCCAGTGCTGAACTCCATCTGTGCCCAGGAGAGGCGATCATTTGAGAAGACGGTTTCAATTATGGACCTGGCCACTGATGCTGGTCACGCTGCTGTTTCTCTGCAAGTTAGCAGAGGAATCTGCGCTTGTGGCGTGTTATTCAGCACCATGCAGGTGGGACTCCGTAAAATATATGAAGGATTTTGTTTCCCACCTTGCAGTATGCCTAAAAGCCAAAAAAAAAAGAAAGCTCTGAAAAAACAGTTAGGCAGTGTTTTTCCAGGCCAGCCATACTATGTGACTTTCCACAACTTGTAAAAACACGTACTGTGCATCCTGCACTGACCCCATCCACTTCCACCTTGTCCCACCTCCTCAGTCCTTGTGGGTAGTTTCTCTCCTCCACCATGTTCCTACACTCCAGGGCACGAAAGTGCAACACTCGCAGAGCATCGCACATCACAAATGGTACATTTGCCATCTGCTACTTCGTAGAAATGGAGGAACTTCTGGGGTTAACCTTCCGCATTCCTTACTGTGAGAAAACTACTCTGGTCCATTTTTTTTTCCCCTGGAAAAGCACAGACATAAAATGCAGTTAAGTCTAAAACCCACATCTTACTGCAATGCAAGGAATTGTGGGCACCAGGGGATTTTCATTTTCCTTCTCTTTTACTCTGATACATGGGTCGCAGTGTACCTATCATTTCTGCATTACCCAGACTTAGATTAGCTTAGCAATATTTCTTGGCAACTCCTGAAGTCACACTAAAATGAGTCATCAACATCTTAACAGCATGCCAAAATGATTCCGTTACTTCTACAAACAAGCACCCCAACTTCTTATTGATTTGCTGCATGTAGATTTAATGAAGATAAGTCAGCATTTACTCAGCAATGATAGCAAGAGGGAGCAAAACATTTGGCCATTTTAGAAATCTCAGGTGTTGCCTCTGCATGGGAGCAGGGCAAAATTATTTTCCCAATCCTGAGAGAGGATTAAGTAATTGTCTTTGCTGCAGGTAGGGCAGAAGCAAGGGTTCTGGCTTTGCTTTCCAGTGAGTGCTGCTCTGCTGCAGTCAGGTGGTGACATGCTGTAGTCTTGCAAAAACCTATTGTGTCCAACTCCCTGATTTGACAATCTAAATGGATTAGTTTTATGACTGAAGCAAGGACATCCCCTTATGGATTATATGCATCAAATTTCAAGCAGGTAAATGCTACCCTCATCTTCAATAACCACATCCACTTGATTTTTCTTTCTGAATGATTTGTTGAATGTGCATACAGACCCATACATAAAGTGCTGCTTATTACAATACAAAATTGGAATCCAGCCTAGACTTATGTGCATTTTTATGATACCACCCCAAACTATAAAAATTCCATTCAGAAATCAAGTTAAACATACAAAAATGTTTCAGTAAAAATCACAACTGAGCTTTTAATACTGCTTTTAATGGGTTGTTAAATGCTTATAAACCAGCTTTGAGTATAACAGATTAACTCAGTGAAAATTAGTTCAGGTGAAACCCTTTGATTTTCTCATTGTCCTCTAAATTAAAAATTAACACCCTGGCACATACACTATACTAGACCTGTACAAGCTTTTAATATATCCAGACTCATACAAACCTCATACTTCCCTCGAGAAAGTTGAGTTTCTAAAGATTTAATTCAAGTTCCAAGGTCAAACTGAATAGATCTGAATTTCTCCTTAAAATGGGAGTTTCATTCCAATGAGGACTCGACTTCAATTTACTGCTTCTTCCTAAGTTGTGACAATATGGCACATAACATCACATGCAGATAGCAAATCAAATGCACTGACAGCACAATGCTAAAAAGGGTGCCCAAGAGCACACTGTGAAGGCTAGTTGTAAGATGGGATTCCTTTTTTTAAAAACCCTTTTTTTAAAAGACTTTTCCAAATCACACAGTTGCAACTTTTAAACAAATCCAATACATTTCTTGTGTCTTGCAGAGTGTCACAAGAGAAATGTGAAACAAAATCTCTCACCCATTTTGCAGGCAAACTATATGACAACAATATTTTCCTTTTTGAACACTTTACCTCTTTTTTAAATTCATTTTCATGTAAATATGGCTGTTTAGTGATGAACAAAGAAAATGATGAAGAAAATAACCACACATTTTAGGAGACAAATTCTGGTCTCCATTCAGTCTGCTTTACTGATCAACTCCAGATTGAGAAATGGAGTATTTTGCTTTTACGTAGAGAAATTGTGGTGATGGAGCTGCGTGACTGGTTCTGTGCTGTGCCTTCCCCAGCTTATGGAGTGAGCAGGATGCTGTGAAAGGAAGGCTACCAGGCTCGGTTACCAACCGGCCCAAGTCCACCAGGAACATGTTACTGATATTCAGGATTCCTCTAAATTGGGAAGTGGGTTGGAGGTTCACCGTGGGTGAGTGAAGGTCCCTGAGCCTTTTTGCCCTGTCTCAGACTCTGTTCCACCCATGCCATGAATGCACCTGAGGATTAGGCATATGTGCCTACATTGTGCAGTGCAGCGCTCTGCAGCGGGTCTTATGCTAGGTCTCAGCAAGCTGGTACATCTATGAAGCACGGCAAAACTCTGCAAAGAAACCAGCTGAGCTCCAGGAAACAGTCA